>NC_057798.1:631246469-631274339 GCF_018294505.1 Triticum aestivum
GGTGGCTTCATATAAAGAGTGAGGTGTCTATATTTGAGGGACTTTAGCGTAATTGAGATATATATGGTCAATATTGTGTGCACTCATGGTTGATCAATTTGTTTCACAGTTTGGACTATGAGATAACGATACTTTTGAACATGCGTGATATACCTTGATGTACCAGAATTACAAACCTAAGATTGGAATTTTGGAATTTGACTCCATCATTAGCTTTTGTAATTCATTTAAAGGGAGGTACATTTTTTAAGCCGGGATTTCGTATTTCAAATTCATATATCAAACCTAGAGATATACACATACGGGCATGTTCAAACTTTATAATCATCCACTTTATTCATACACATACACATTTTTGCTTTTGTCATCATATTTAGGATAAACACATTTGGAATTTCATTTGAATTGGACCGTATGATGGTATTCGATTGTACTAGCTCAATGATCCATATCTGAATTCAATGGACAATCTAAGTTTCGAGTTGGAGACATTGATTTTCAAACTTGCACTTTTTTTGCGTGCAAAAAAACAAAATCTTGGCCATGATATCATAGTCGGCCGTACAAGAGCAGAACACTTATAATTTCAGGCGCCAAAAGCTTTCAAACTTCCCGCTCACATCGAAATATCTCGGGCCCGAAAGTTTAGCCCTGCGATATTCCTGTTTTACCCCTACCACATGAACGGAAAAGGGCTGCTTTGGTAACTCCATTGTTTTCCCCTCTTTGCCCCCAACATTCTTCCCCAGAGCCCCTCCCCTTCCCTTCCCCGACCCCCCAAACACGGCAAGCCACCAAATCTAGTCCTCTGCCGCATCGGTGGACCTCACACCCTGTCGGATCTACCTTCCGCACCTTGGAACCCCCAGGTGCCAACTCACCACTTTACTGGAGCCGCTTCAGTGACTAGATTGTCCACCGCTCCAGATCTCCTTGACCACCATCATGGTCCACCGCACCGGATCTACTTAACCGGCACCCTCGTCCACCACAGTGTAGGCCCTTCACTGACTCCCTCGTCCGCCCATTGTTGGTCCTTCATACAAGCCCTCGTCCGCCGCAACAGATCTGCCTCACCGAAAGCACTATACACCGTGCCCGCCGAAGCCTTTGTCCACTACACCGGACCCGCTCCATGGATGCCATATTCAACTCCATCGGCCTTGCTTTACCAATGCCACAACCTCATTAGGTTATTTTGATTTGTACTCCTTTGGTTTTTCCCTTCTTTATCATGCAGTTGTTCACTTACCACAGATGAGCTTTCTTGTATGTCACTAGGCGCCGCAACCGAAGCACTGGATCTGCTTCAACAACGGTGACAGCCGACCCAAACTCAACCGCAACACGAGCACCATCGAGGATCCTTAGCTATCAAGGATGACAACGATACACATACGCCATCGAGAATCAGGTACTATTATCCAATGGTCGACACCTACGTTCACTTTCTTAGCATAAGCACCGCACCTTTGAATTTCTTTAGGGCATCATTCAATTTTTCATGAGACGCGTTATTCTGCTTGCACCTGTAGGGCCATACTTCTAGCAGTGAACATGTTACATGTGCTAAATTACATACCAATGCACATATAGTTAATATGCTTTAGTTTTGTCCTAAGTATTACTGTACTTCCTAGATATCACTGCCTACTATTTTACTTCTTGCATGCTATATTTATGATAATGGTGTTGTTCTGATGCCACCTATTGGTTCCATCAGACTGCTTCATGTTCTCTATGCTTAATTACACATCAGCAAGCTAGCATGTGGTTCCGCTGCTTTTTGTTTGTTTTACCCTACCTTTTCTGATGCTAGCTATTACATCACTGCTCCGAGCCTCTGTTCATTACTTTTTTGTGTGTTATTTATCTTCCCAAGTTGCATGACTAATTAGATGCTTCTATTAATTATGGAGCTGCCAACCCCATCTAGCAAAATATTTGTTCTTTTGGGGCTGGCACCTCGAACAAGCATAAAAATAGAGGGAAACAGATATATTGTCGTGTATGCACACACCCTTCTTTCATTGGTTTAGATGAACCATTGATGATCAATTTGAACCAGTGCATGCGATTAAAATTAATTTTACCAAAATAGAGGGTGCAGAATAAACTGCAACAACTAGATTTGCAACCACGGGATGCTAACGATATCTTCAGAGAACATTGCAACAACAGCGAGGCTTCACAGCAACATATAGTAAGCCAGTATGTTTTAGTACATGTGAAATGTAATGCGAGTGGCCACTTTCTTGGCTTGTGCCCTCAACTTGTAATCCTACATAATTACAAATAGTTTAGTTGCTTGCTTTGCTGTATTGCTTGATTCGAATGCTTGTTTGTTACTTGTTATGCTATACCTGAGTTGGCCAATATGTCAGCAGTGCCTGCTGTACTATCGTAAAGAAATGCATGCCTAGTTCATTTGAGTCCTTAACGTTTCCTCCGAACTTCATCACAAGACTATCTTCGTAGTTTATATGAGGACACACTCTTAAGTACTTTCTCAGATTATTTCAACTACTTAGATGCCTTAGCAACTTAAATATAGCGGTGGTACACTCCCTTTCAACTAGGGATGTCAATTGGGTCCCGTTTAATCCCGATTAAAGTCCACTAGTGGTATGATAGTTCAAAAGAGTTTTTGTTTTTTGAGGAAAATGGAATAGGGAGCTAGCAAAAACTAACTAGATGGGACTGGCGGATGTCGTTTATTTGCCACTTACATCCCTAGTTTCATCTTACCATTTTAATTTCTTTTCGGCTGATGCTGCTTCGAACCATTTAAATATAGCTTGCCATGCTCGGCAATAATTCGTATGTCGTTTACCATGTAAGCTTACTGCCTGGATCATGTGATAACTATCTCTTACTTATGTCCAGCGGAAACCTTTCAGGATGTCGTTCACACTAGGACACAATGTACAACCCCAGAATCTATTTGTGGAAGCAGTGCATCATCCATGTTACCAGATGGTAGCAGTTCAGAGGCAACACCGCCGGAGAGTAGTCTGAGCACAGATATTATAGTTCTTGAGGCTCTACTAGAGGCAGAAAGAGATGGTGTGGCTGCCATGAATGAGGTAATCTTGATCTTGAGGCAGGAAATTATGCAATTAGCGGCACACATTATGCAAGCAACCCAAGAACTGGAGGAAGTAAGAATGTTGCATTTGAAGACGGAGGAGGTCCTGCTGTTTCTACTATCTAAAGCCTAGGGTAATCTCGGTTCTTCTTTATATACTAGTTGAAATTTCCCCATTCAGACATGGTGGGCGCCAAACGTGGGCGGAAAAACACATTTGATTCAAGCTCATCCGAAACACATGTGTCTCTCCCTCCATTTCCCCATTCATACACGGTGGGCACCAAAACAAACTCTCCTAGTCCGAAATCGATGTAGGCTAATATTTTAAATAGGGGCAGATGTGTAACTTCCCTCAGACGTGACACAACCGCCCTACCTGTCAGCCCTATTCATACACCATGGGCGCCAACCGTGGGCGGCAAAATACCCTCTCCTCGCCCGAAATCGTTACCGGCAAATATTTGGGAGATGTGAGATTACCATCCTATCCCCAACCGATGTAATGTCTGAAATTTTAAACGGGGGGTAAGTTCGTAACTTTCCCACATTTCACACAAGCGCATCCCAAAGTTTGACATCCCCCCTCCCCCTCCATTTCCCCATTCATACACCGTCAGCACCACAACAACCTCCCCACTGCGGCCAGCCTCCTCCATCTGCCACCCCATCCTCCACCTTGCCGGAGCCGCTACCCCTACCCCGTCGTCCACTGCAAGAGATGGACGTCTCTCATCCACGGCGCCGGACCAGGATCCTTTCATCACATCCTCTCAATTCATCGGCACCATCGTCCACCTTGCTGTTGCCGCTCCTACGACCGCCTCGTCCACGGAAACATGATTTATCCCCCGACCCGGCCATCTGCCATCTAAAGTCTTCTTCCCCGCCGCCGACAGCCATCGCACCCGCAACACTCTCAATGTATCAGCAGAGGCCTACACGGCATTGCAAGAGAGGTGGTACTCTTCCATATGTGCTTAAGTTATTGATCTCACCCAGAAAATAGATCGTAAATTGTTTACTGTACTTTTCTTGTCCGTACCAAATTGTAGTGGCTAGTTGAAAGCAAACATTGGTTGCGAAGTAGCTTTATCCGGTTTGCACCTTCAGATCCGCCATAGCACGATCACTATACTCGTAAAGCTTATGGTTTCCCCCCTTTATATTCACTACCATCATCGTAGGTGCTTCGTGTCGTGCTAGCATTGCTTCTCAAGACCTCAACCCAAAGCTTACATGTTGAAATACGAATCTGATATGATGCTCATATCACTAAAACAGAGAATGTTTAATTGGTCACCTAATGTTCCTATATTCGTTTCGAAAAGCATGTGCGCCACCCACTGGTCCAGCTAGTTCCACTTTCTTGATTTTACTCTTGATGCTTAGGGTTTTCCACTTTTATCTACTCTACTATGATCTACGTAGGTGCTTCCTGTAATACTAGCATTACTCCACCCTTCAAGCTAAACAACACAATACTCAAAATTCCAAAGCTTACTTGTTAAAATATGATTGTGAAATGATACTGATATTAGTTAACGGACACATTTAGTTGGTTAGCTAGGTCCCACTTGAGTTTCCAAATGCATGTCGCGACATATAGAGAGACATGAAAATTGCATTTCTTTGTCACTTGTTGGCTGCACTTTCTTGTACATACCAAATCTTAGTTGTTATTCCAAAGCAAACATCGGTTGCTAACAACCCTTTGTGCGGTTCGCAGCTTCAGATATGCCATCCCACTACCACGGCCAACACTATACTCATCATGCTTACGGTTTCCCCATTTTATGATAACCACAACCAGCCTACGTGGTTTGTGTTGTAATAGCACTGCTCCACCCATCGAGCTAAACAAGCTTAGTTGTACAAATTCAAATCTCATATTATGTTGATATTAGTAAAACTGAGAGATGTTTAATTGGTCAGCTAAATGTTCCTACTTTAGTTTCGAAATGCATGTGAGCCACATATGGAGAGACCGGAAGGAGTAGTATTTATATGTGCGCTCATCATGGGTGGCCAACCGACATTGTGTAGAAAGACTTGTAATATATTCAATCTGCTTACTATTCTGCTCTTCTTTAAGATGATCCTCTTCTCTTGCGATCGACTGGTCAGGTCGAGTTGTTCTCCCTTAGTATATTTTGAATCTGTCAGGCCAGGTCGACTTGTTCTTCTTTACTATATGTTGAAGTTGTCATCTGCAAAGTGTCATCACTTCTGGAGCTCTCATATTTTGAGTAGTAGGGCACATTATATTAATGCCCACACCAAATTACAGCATGCATGGCATCTCTTAGAAGAATTGCAGAGATAGCACAAAGGGGTTTACAGGGAGGCAGTATTGCATTAGAATCACTTTTGCATTACAAAGATAACCTCACTTGTTTTTATGTTTTCATGCATGTCAGGTATTGAACATTATCAAAATGAATATGAGAATGGGTGCATGAGAGAAATATTGCGGAACAATCCACTGGCTAACAAACTTGGCATGGTGGAGGATGGCCTATGTTATTCACCCATCAAGGTGCTTGCTCTAACTTGGCAAGGTTGTATTGGTTGCACATATTTTGCATCTGACCTCTTGCATTACTTTTACTTTGTTACACCATCTGCTTAGTTTAGGCATCATATATGAGTATATGCCATACCTATCCATTTTTTGTACCTATTCCATGTGTCGTCATACTATGTTTTTCCAGTCAAATGTTGTTCTTCTGTAATAGATGTCCAAAAGGAAGAGGGTGAGTGCAGATCCTCAATGAGTACAAACTAGGTATTTGGAAAAGGTAGTGATACATGTTAAATCAGATAGATCAGCAGCCACAGAAAACACATGCCCAACTGTACCACACTTTACCCCTACTCCACTGGCCAAACCCCTATTAGAACTGCTGAGAGCCCAGCGTCGGGTACTGTCTATGATATCAATTCAAAATTTGAACTCCTAAATTTCTGCATGTGCCTTACCTTCTCTCTTGTATGAAAACTAATTTCAGATGAATCTCCTTGCTCAAAGGATCATAGGATCTCACAACAATAATGGGCTCTGCATTGCTCTTGTCAGTACATCTTGCCCTTTTGCCTTGTAACATTGTACTTAATTAATTGCTATTTGATTATGTATCATCAATCTGCACCTGAGCTTCATTATCCTTTGTTTCTTCCAATATTATTTGATCTATATTTACTCTTTGCAACATGTTGAATAATGGCAACGCTTATAAAGAATTTTCTTTGGGGAATTTATTGAATTATCCTTCCATCAACATGGAGAAGGGCTTTGTCTATCCTGTGTTAACATGTAATGTAAGTTCATCCTTCTCAAGCCTTCAAACTTTGTTCTAGTATAGATTTGGATAGGCATCATTTCCTCCACTGCTGTTTACTTTGTTGTTTACATCTGTTTGGATGTTTGCAACAACTACCAGTTTTCAATTGTAGTTGTAAAAGCATATTCCTTATGCAGAACAGATCCATTGATTTGCTTACATAATTGTAAAACCTGTTATGTGTCTCCTTGTTTCTCTTTCAGAGTCGTATCTCTTATGCCAGGCAGAACTTTAGGGAAGATAGTGAGCCAAACCATCTTGAGGACAGCGAGATGAACCCAAGGTCCTGTCTTGATGAAGACAGTGAGTTGAAGCTACTCACCAGCAGGTGTGAGACAACCTCTGTGCAGTCGCTGCCTCAATCAGTTCGACTTCTTCAGTCTCAACTTAAAGCGGAAAGGCTTGCTTCAGCTCAGCTCCGACTTGAACTCAAAGATGTAATGAAGATGTCAGAGGACTGCCTTGCGCAATATGGTGCCATACAACTAGGGATGAAGCATCTATCGTCGACACAACTGAGGTCTCATCAGCTTGTTCGGCTGCTTGCGGGGCCCATCCTGGCCAGGCCTAGTGCCTTCTGAAGAGCTCTCGAATTTCTATATTCTTTTGTCGGCGCGTTTATATGCACTGGTGCCGACCTTTGATGCCTAGTGGGTGTAATATGTGTAATAGCCGTGATATCCTAGCGTAAGTTGCTTGCTTATTTATTTCCTTATTGTCTTGTTTATTTTTTTTGCTTGTAGTCAGTGCAGTACTTTTTCCGCGGTTTGCTAGTGGCCGCAATAACCTATTTTTTAAAACTAGGCCACAATAACCATGGGCTACATATTTACTGTAGTTACCATGGGCCTCTTACGGGCCATAGAAACAATGGGCCTTCTAAGGGTCGTAGAAACAATGGGTCTTTTATAGGGCGTAGAAACAATGGGCTTCTACGGGCCGTAGACACAATGGGCCTTCTACGGGCCGTATCATCGATTGGCCAAATATGGGCCAATAACAAACCGCATTATGGCCGCAAACGGGCTAGAATTGGAATCGTCCGTTCATGGGCCGACCATAATGGGCCATCGTTAATCGGCCATATTTGATGACGCTATGAAAACGGCCCAATGTATTAACGGGCCACAAATGGGCCGACTGTAACCACGGGCTGAATTTGGCCCACAAGCAGAAAATGACAGTAACGGGCCGTAAGTAAACGAATGCTGGAAATGAGCCCAAGAATAAATGGGCCCTGAGAAGGCCGAAAGATAACATGGGCTAGAAACAGCCCAATGGAATAATGGGCCGTTAATGGGTATAAAGTGATACATTGTTCATTACGGCCCAGTTTCACCACGGGTCGTTAATGGGCCAAGAGTTACAAAGGGCCTCATATGGGCCGAAAGACGTCATGGGCCATACATGTGCCGGAAGTTAAAATGGGTTGGAATCATATAGGACAGCCCAGAAGACGCTATTGGGCCTAATTCAGATAGTTCGTAATGGGACTTGGGTTAGCGGGTTGTAAATGGGCTATGTGTGAACATGTCGTTAATAGGCTTTTCGTGGGCTGGGTCGCCACCTTTTGACCAAGTCAAACGGGCTGGCCTTTTCACAGGAATGGGCCTCTATTGGGCCGTGCCACATGTCGACGTATCATAGGCGCCTTTGGTCCAATGAGTGGATGACATCCGTCCCAATGGTGAGCCGACACGTGTTTCCTCCAGCCAATGATGATTTTACACGTGGAAAATCCCCATTGGTCAGGGCTGTTAACGGGTTATCGGATCCAAAACCGGACCCGATAGGTTAACGGAGAGCCGTTATGATGGATGCCATGTGTCGATCACCCTTGACGAAAGCACTTCTATGACGCGCGATTTATCATCATGGAAGTGGACACTTCCGTGATGATAATTTTGGTAATGTCATGGAACACTTCTACGGCAACATAGGTATGACTATCTTGATTCTGTCATAAAATCGTCATGGATGTACATGCATGAGAGAAAACGTGACCTACTTGACAAACACGTATCATCACAGAAGTGTATTTTTTTTGTACTGATAGCCCGTTGATACGCCTAGTTGATGTGAGACTATCTCCCTCTTTTTGTCTTCTCCACAACCACCATACTCTATTCCACCTATAGTGCTATGTCCATGGCTCACGCTCGTGTATTGCGTGAAAGTTGAAAATGTTTGAGAATAATAAAGTATGAAACAATTGCTTGGCTCAAACCGGGGTTGTGCATGATTTGAGTATTTTATGTGATGAAGACGGAGCATAACCACACTATATGATTTTGTAGGGATAACATTCTTTGGCCATGTTATTTTGAGAATACATAATTGCCTTGTTAGTATGCTTGAAGTATTGTTGTTTTTATGTCAATATTAACCTCTTGTTTTGAATCTTATGGATCTGAACATTCATTTCACAATGAAGAAAAATTACATGGATAAATATGTTAGGTAGCATTCCACATCAAAGATTCTGTTTTTATCATTTACCTACTCTTGGACGAGCAGGAATTAAGCTTGGGGATGCTCGATATGTCTCCAACGTATCTATAATTTTTTATTGTTCCATGTTATTATATTATCTGTTTTGGATGTTTTATATGCATTAATATGCTATTTTATATTATTTTTAGGACTAACCAATTAACTTAGAGCCCAGTGCCAGTTTCTGTGTTTTCCTTATTTTTGAGCTTCGTAGAAAAGGAATACCAAACGGAGTCCAAACAGAATGAAACCTTCACGATGATTTTTCTTGGACCAGAAGACAACCAAGAGACTTGGAGATGAAGTCGGAGCATCCACGAGGCGTCCACAAGGATGGAGGGTGCGCCCTGGGGGGTAGGGTGCGCCCCCACCCTTGTGGGCCCCCCATGACCCTCCTGGCCTAATTCTTTCGCCTATATATTCCCATATATCCTCAAACTACCAGAAGCATCCACGAAATCACGTTTCCGCCACCACAACCTTCTGCACCCGTGAGATCCCATCTATGGGCCTTTTTCGGCACCCTGCCGGAGGGGGATTTGTTCATGGAGGGCTTCTACATCAACTCTATTTCCCTTCTGATGAAGCATGAGTAGTTTACCTCAGACCTACGGGTCCATAGCTAGTAGCTAGATGGCTTCTTCTCTCTCTTTGCTTCTTAGTACCATGTTCTCCTCGGTGTTCTTGGAGATCTATCCGATGTAATCTTGTTTTGCGGTGTGTTTGTCGAGTTCCGGTGAATTGTGGATTTATGATCAACTTATCTATGAATATTATTTGAATCTTCTCTAAATTATTATGTATGATTTGATATCTTTGCAAGTCTCTTCAAATTATCGGTTTGGTTTGGCCAACTAGGTTGGTTTTTCTTGCAATGGGAGAAGTGCTTAGCTTTAAGTTCAATCTTGCGGTGTCCTTTCCCAGTAACAATAGGGGCAGCAAGGCACGTATTGTATTGTTGCCATCGAGGATAAAAAGATGTGGTTTTCATCATTTTGCTTGATTTAATTCCTCTACATTATGTCATCTTACTTAATGCGTTACTTTGTTCTTCGTGAACTTAATACTCTAGATGCAGGCAGGAGTCGGTCGATGTGTGGAGTAATAGTAGTAGATGCAGAATCGTTTTGGTTACTTGACACGGACGTGATGCCTATAATTCATGATCATTGCCTTAGATATCGTGATAACTTTACGCTTTTCTATCAATTGCTCGACAGTAATTTGTTCACCCACCGTATTATTTGCTATCTTGAGAGAAGCCACTAGTGAAACCTATGCCCCCCGGGTCTATTTTCCATCATATTAGTTTCATATCTTCTATTTTCCATCATATAAGTTTCCGATCTACTATTTTGCAATCTTTTACTTTCCGATCTATAAACCAAAAATACCAAAAATATTTTACTTTTTGTTTATCTATCTCTATCAGATCTCACTTTTGCAAGTAAACGTGAAGGGATTGACAACCCCTTTATCACGTTGGGTGCAAGTCTGTTTGATTGTTTGTGTGGGTCTTGGTGATTTGTGTGTTGTCTCCTACTAGATTGAAAACTTGGTTCTCTAACTGAGGGAAATACTTATCTCTACTTTGCTGCATCACTGTTTCCTCTTCAAAGGAAAAACCAACGTAAGATCAAGAAGTAGTAAACTCTATTTCAAGTGAGCTGAGTTGACAAAATTTTCCTTTCTGTGTTGAACTCGGTCTCTCTGATCTGAACCCATCGGCCACACTGAAGTGCAAATAACTCTGCACAAAGTTCACAGATCCCACCGAAAAGGACTAATACGGATCCACCGATGTGCTCTATCTATGATCTCTCAATCTCGGAGTCACAGATCAAAATCAATCAGTGTCACTGATTTCACTACTAAAAGAATGTTTTTCCAAACCTACATTTTCTCCATTTCTAGCTCCACTCAATGATTCTTTCACTTTGTCTGAATCTAAAGCTACACTTCTTAGCTGTGCTTCTCCAGGACCATACTCTCTTGACTCAAAACCTTGAAGCTTACTCTTCTTGGATATTGATGTCAAAGGGGGAGAGAGATGCACATCAAAGCTTATCCACAAATATCTTCTAAGAATGGAAGAGAGTGATGCACTATCATAAAGAGGAGAGAATTTACATGTCTCTAAGAGGGGAGAGATATGTTGTTGTTAATTTATTTATTTGTTCTGATATTGTCTCGCCCTACCTACTCTCATTATCCAGTGCTAGATTCAGGGGGAGAGGAAGTTCAAGATTAGGGGAGAAAAATCTTGGAGGTCTATTACAAATCTTAGTAGATTCATTGGGGACATTCCTATATCTAAAGGAGTACTCACCTAGTGATACTCATCAAATGCATGTCATTCTAGTCTTGGTACTCTTGGAGCTATTGCATTTTTTTTGTAGGGAAACTCTTGTATTACCTAACCATGTTTTCTCAAGTTTTATCTTCAGGTAAAATGATCTAGCACTCCAAGGTAAGTATATGAATCTTGTACATGTGTATGATGATCACTTGCTTGTATATACTTGTGTGCAAGAAGTCATAATACACATATAAACTTTTCTTTCACATTATCTTGCTCTGATGCATATAGCCAAGGTGCATGTAATTCATTACTCAGTCCTTACTGTTGTGCATCCACATCAATTTAGCTTTCAAAATAAGCATAATTGCACACTTGTAGGGAGAGCTTATGCATGTTACATGTTTCTTCAAAGCTATAATGTACTACCTACTATATTCTTGTTTGAAGCTTTGATGTATGTTGTCATCAATTACCAAAAAGGGGGAGATTGAAGGCACATTTGCTCCCTTGGTGATTTTGGTAATCAATGTCAACATACATATTGTTGGCTAATGGTTTTACCTAGAATATTTCAGATAATTCCAATGGTAGCGTGGCAAGGACATGAGGACGTGGACCCTGTCAAAATGCTAAGGACATGGATTGGAAAAAGCTCAAGGCTCTACATTTTTGGTTTAGTGATCCAAGATCACATTGAGTCCATAGGAAAGGCAATACTATTAAAAGGGGACGAGGTTTTGATGATGATCTGATTGCTCAAGTGCTTAGTGATATTGCTCCAAAACCCTTGGCCACCTTCTCTATCCAAATCTATTCAAAACCCTACATGCCAACTCCGTCCCATCGAATCCTACCTATCCGGACCCACCAAGTTCATATGGACACTGCCACAGCCAAACCATAACAAATTGCATCCACTGATATGGATCTCGGTCCCACCAAGATGGCCTTGCCAACTTTCTGTCATCTTTCGCAATTATTTTGGTCCTACCGAGTTTTGTAATTGGTGCCATCGAGCTGGTTTGCCAACTTTCTGTTGCCTTATTGCTTCACTTCGGTCCTACCGAGATGATGTAATCGATGCTAACGAAACAAGGTTTTGCCCTACCATTGCACATCGGCTGCTCTGAGATGTTTCCATTTGGTCCCACCGAGACCTCCAACGTTCATATTTTTTACACAGGTCGGTGCCACCGAGAATCCTGATCGGTGCCATCGAGTTGGGTCAAATGTGTGTAACGGTTGGATTTCGTGTGGACGCTATATATACCCCTCCACCAACTCTTACTCGGTAAGAGAGCCATCAAAACGTGACTACACTTTCACCATTCATTTTCTAAGAGAGAACCACCTGCTCATGTGTTTGAGATCAAGAGATTCCATTCCTACCATTTGAATCTTGATTTCTAGCCTTCCCCAAGTTTCTTTCCACTCAAATCTTTCTTCCACCATAGCCAAATCTTTCTGAGAGAGTTTTTAGTGTTGGGGAGACTATCATTTGAAGTGCAAGAGCAAGGAGTTCATCATCTACACACCATCTATTACCTTTTGGAAAGTGGTGTCTCCTAGATTAGTTAGGTGTCGCTTGGGAGCCTCCGACATGGTGTGGAGTTGAACCTAGAAATTTGTAAGGGCAAGGAAATCACCTATTTTGTGAAGTTCTACCTGAGTGAGGCTAGTCCTTCATGGACGGAAGCCATGGTGGAATAGACAAGGTTGCTTCTTTGTGGACCCTTCGTGGGTGGAGCCCTCTGTGGACTCGCGCAGCTGTTACCCTCTGTGAGTTGAAATCGCCATCAACGTGGCCGTACGATAGCACTACCTATCGGAACCACGCCAAAAATCTTCGTACTCTATTGTGTTTGCACTTTCCAACTCCCATCCCTTTTACATTCTTGCGCTTGCATGCTTTACTCTTTCTGCCGCTCATACTCTATTCATGCTTGTGTAGAATGCCCCTTATGCGCCTTAACATGTGCTAAAATCAACTACAACTTAGGGAAATTTAAAACTGCAACTTTGAATTGCAAAGGGTCTAATCACCCCGCTATAGACCCATCTTCTAGATCCTACATGTGGCAAACATGTTAAATCCTTCCCTCCGACGGGGAACTGTGCGACCCTATCCGTCGCCTTCTACTACTCCCATAGGAGTTGTTGGATTTCCCTAAAGAGGAAGGGTGATGTAGCACAACAACATAAAGTATTTCCCTCAGTTAAGAACCAAGGTTTATCATACCAGTAGGAGGCAACACACGTACAATGTAAGCAACACCTGCACACAAACAAAATAATTGCTTGCACCCAACAAAGGCAAGGGGGTCGTCACTCCCTTGTTCTTGCTAGCCACAAGGTTAAAAGCAAATGATAATAAAGATAGGAAAACATAATAATAATTAGGATAATTATAGTAGATTGATAGAAATTTTAGGAACTAGTAAATATATGGAGAAGGGACTCAAGGGCCATAGGTTTACTAGAGTCATCTATCTCAAAAGCATGGTAGCGAAGGGTAAACAAATTACCATTGGAAAATTGACAGAATTGTGCATAGTTATGAAGATCATCCAAGGCATAATCATTATATAGGCACTACATCCGTGACAAGTAGACTGTTAAACTTACTCACATCTGCTACTATTTCTCCACCTCAAGAACACAATCCAACATGCATCTCAGAGTATTAAGTCATACAAACAGAGTAACGCATTAAGCAAGATGACATGATGTAGATAGAATAAGACCAAACAATATGTTCAAACCCAGTCATTTTACCATTGGTAGAAACAATACAAATACGTGCCCTTTCCTTTCTATCACTGGACACGATCACTGCAAGATTGAACCTACTACAAAGCACCTCACCCACTGAAGATAAATCAATCAAACTTGACCAAAGTAGACCTATAGATCGGAGAGAAATACATAGCTATAAAATTACACGATAATGAAGGCTCAAGAACTCAAAATAGATCAATGAATAATCTGATCATAAACCCACAATTCATCAGATCCCAACAAACACATTGCAAAATATTACATCAGATTGACCTTAGAAGAGATCATCGTATTGAAGATCAAGAGAGTTTGAGAGAGAGAGAGAGAAAATCATATTTTCTACTGCTATGGACCCGTAGGTCCTGTAGGAACTACTCACACATCATCATGGAGGCTGCAAGGTTGATGAAGATAGCCTCCTAATTGTTTCCCCCTCCTGGAGAGTAGCCGAAAATCCCTCGAGATGGGATCGCAGTAAACCCCAAGAGATCTTTAACCATTGCAATTGAAGCTTCTACTTTAATTTTTTCCAGAGGGTTTAGATGCTTTAACATAACTCTTAGGAACCACAGTTGTAATCTTAGCATGTTCTTTAATTCTAATAGGAAAAGGAGGCTTCTCAACGTAAACAGTAGGCACAACAGGATTAGCAGAATAAGATATTGTTTCAATTTTAGCAATGATAGGTTCTTCACAAATATCTTTAATGGTTTCATGATATTTAAACCACTTCTCTTTAGGAAGATCAACATAAGCAACAAATGCTTTACAAAATTTAATCACTATCTCATAATCGAGTCCATATTTTGCACTAAGCTCATGAATAACATCTATTTCTACAAAAGTCTTAACACAATCATATTCAAGACTTATACCTAACTCTTTACCTTTGTCGACCTTCCAATCTTCATAGTTGCATTTAATTCTTTCAATAACATCCCATTTGAATTCAATACTCCTTTTTGAGAAAGAACCAGTAAAAGAAGAATCAAGCAATTCTTTATTGTGAAGATAAAGCCTAGCATAAAAATGATGAGCAATAATATCTCCTAGAGGCTCATGATTGGGGCATTGGAGCATTAAGTCCTTCAGGCTCCCCCAAGCTTGCGTGATACTTTCTCCTTCACACAGCCAAAAATTATAATATAATTTTTATCACAATGAACCAACTGCATAGGATGAAATTGCTGATGGAATTCTAGCTTCGTTCGGTTCCATTCCCATGAACCTAAGTCACCCAATAGCCTATACCATGTCAATGCTTTTCCCTCCAAACATAAAGGGAATAATTTATTTTTAGCTTCAGCCCTTGATGAACCCGCAAGCTTGAACAATCCACAAAGTGCATCCATAAAGATTAAATGCATATCAGGATGTATTGTTCCATCTCCTGCATAGGGGTTAGCATGCCATTTTTCCAAAATACCAAGAGGATTCAATAATAAATATTTTCAGTAGGTGGAGGCTCATCTCTTACCACTTGTGCTCAAGGCGAAGATACCCCAAACAGGCCTATCAAAGGATTGTCTTCCATAGTGACAAGTGTAGATAAATTTTATCAATATACTAAATATTTCCTTACCATGTTCCACTTACCAAGAGCACTTCACTCCCTGGAAACGACGCCAGAAAAGAGTCTTGATGACCCACAAGAAAAGGGGATCAATCATAGTCCTTTCGATAAGTAAGAGCGTCAAACCCAATGAGGAGCAGAAGGAATCGATAAGCGGTTATCAGCAAGGTACTTACTACAAGTGTTGTAAGATAGTTTTAATAGCAAGTGTGATGACAAGATAATTGATAGTAAGTAACAAGTAACCAAGGTAACAAGGTGCAACAAGGTGTACTAATCGTTATTAATGCTAAGGACAGGCCGGAGTAACTTCTTATAGTGACCGGGTGCTCTTGAGGACACATGGGATTTCATCTAGTTATTTTTACCACGATTCATTGACTCATGTTCATTACTTTGATAAGTTGTTATGTGGGTGGACCAGAGCTAAGGTGTTGTTCTTATTTGAACAAACAACCTACTTATGATTATCCCCTCCATGCAAGCATCCACAAATACAAAGAGAAGAATTAAGATAAATCTAACCATAGTACTAAACACATGGATCCAAAACAACCCCTTACAGAACAACTCGTAAACTGGGGTTTATGTTTTAATCACTCCCGCAATGCATCATCTAAAAACCAATTCCACAATGCCTTCCCCTAGGCCCAAACATGGTGAAGGGTCATGTAGTCGATGTTTGCACGACACCGCTAGAGGAATAATAACATAACATATCATCAAAACATTGAACGGAAACCAACTTCATATGATTACTAGTAACCAGACTTCTCCCATGTCCTCAAGAACAAATAGAACTACTCACAAATCATAATTGTGTTCATGATTAGAGGATATAAATATGTGATTAACAATCTGAACATATAATCTTCCACCAAGTAAATCAAATAGCATCAACTACAAGATGCAATCAACACTACTAGCATCCCCGGGTACTAATCTGAGGTTGGATACGAAGATTGAGCACAAGAGATGAACTATTTCTTTGAGGTGACATGGTGCTCGTGAAGATGTTGATGGAGATGAATCCTCCCTTGATGAGAGGGGCGTTGGTGATGACAATGGCTTCAATTTCCCTCTCCTCGAGGGAAGTATCCCTGGCAAAATCACTTCGCCGGAGAGCAAAAGTGCTTCGCCTCCGGTTCCGCCTCGAGACGGTGGTAGCTGGTCCCGGAAGTCTTCTCTTGATTTTTGCTTGGGTAAAGAGCTCCATATAGGAGAAGATGGGCATCGATGGGACTTTGTGGGCCCCACAAGCCACTAGGGCACGCCCCTGGCTTGTGGGCCCATGGTGGCTCATCTCGGTACTTCTTTCTTCCAGTATTTTTTATATATTCCAAAATAATTCTCCATAAATTTTAACAAAAATTTGAGCTCTACAGAATAGCTATCTCTAATGTAGCTTTTCTAGGCCAGAATTCCAGGTGCCGGCAATTCTTCTCTTTTGATTTGGCTTGCATTTTAAGAGAAAAGGCATTAAAATTACATAAAAATGAAATATAACTTCACAACAATATAAATAAAAGTAGTAAAACATAATGTAAAATGAATGTATAAGGAGATTGTTGGAATTATTGAGCTTTGGCCCATTTTTATTCTCAATTATTCTGAGGAAAAATCCTAGAGGCCCATATGGCCCATTCATGCATGACAAGTGGGTGCAAAAGATTTAGGCCCACAAGCCAGTGGTGGGTGTTGGAGACAAATGATGTCTACTAGGCAACTTGTTCTTGTAGACTTGCGTTGGGCCTCCAAGCGCAGAGTTTTGTAGGATAGTAGCAATTTTCCCTCATATGGATGACCTAAGGTTTATCAATCTGTGGGAGGTGTAGGATGAAGATGATCTCTCTCAAACAACCCTGTAACCAAATAATAAAAAGTCTCTTATGTCCCCCAACACACCAAATACAATGGTAAATTGTATAGGTGCACTAGTTCGGCGAAGAGATGGTGATAAAAGTGTAGTAATGATAGTAGATATTGATTTTTGTAATAGGAACAAAAAAATAAACAACAAGGTAGCAATTGATAAAACGGAGCACAAACGGTATTGCAATGCTTGAAAATGAGGCCTAGGGTCCATACTTTCGCTAGTGAAATCTCTCAACAATGCTAATCTAATTGGATCATATAACCATCCCTCAACGTGCAATGAAGAATCACTCCAAAGTTCTTATCTAGCAGAGAACATAAGAAGGAATTGTTTGTAGGGTACAAAACCACCTCAAAGCTATTCTTTCCGATCAATCTATCCTAGAGTTCGTACTAAAATAACACCAAGCTATTATTTCCAATCGATCTAACCAAGAGTTCATACTCAAATAACACCATATGATACACATCAACCAACTGTAATGTCACCTAGATACTCCAATGTCACCGTGAGTATCCGTGAGTTGATTATGCGATATGCATCAAACAATTTCAGATTCATAATACTCAATCCAACACAAAGAACCTCAAAGAGTGCCCCAAGATTTCTACCGGAGAAACAAAGACAAGAACGTGCATCAACCCCTATGCATAGATTACTCCAATGTCACCTCGGGAATCTGCGGGTTGAGTGCCAAAACATATATCAAGTGAATCAATATGATACCCCAATGTCACCATGGGTATTCATAGAAAGACATACATCAAGTGTTCTCAAATCCATAAAAGTATTCAATCCGATAAAATGGAATCTCAAAGGGAAAACTCAATTCACAACAAGATAGAGAGGGGAAAATACCATATGATCCAACTATATTAACAAAGCTCGTGATACATCAAGATTGTGACATCTCAAGAACACGAGAGAGAGAGAGAGTGAAAGGATTGATATGGTTGACTAGAGGGGGGTGAATAGACAACTAACAATTTTTAAGCTTTTCTTTATCAATTTAAACCTTGCAACAAAATAGGTTATCTAGATATGCAACTATGTGGACAACCTATATGATGCAATGACAACTAGCACACAAGCAAGCAATAAATACAACACAAGTAAGCTTGCAAAAGTAAAGGCATGAAATAACCAAGAGTGGAGCCGGTGGAGACGAGAATGTGTTACAGAAGTTCCTTCCTTTTAAAGGGAAGTACGTCTCCGTTAGAGTGGTGTGGAGGCACAATGCTCCCCAAGAAGCCACTAGGGCCACCGTAATCTCCTCACGCCCTCACACAATGCGAGATGCTGTGATTCCACTATTGGTGCCCTTGAAGGCGGCGACCGAACCTTTACAAACAAGGTTGGGGCAATCTCCACAACAATTGGAGGCTCCCAACAACACCACGAAGCTTCACCACAATGGAGTATGGCTTCGAGGTGACCTCAACCGTCTAGGGTGCTCAAACACCCAAGAGTAACAAGATCCGCTAGGGATAAGTGGGGGGAATCAAATCTCTCTTGGTGGAAGTGTAGATCGAGGCCTTTTCTCAACTAATCCTGAGCAAATCAACAAGTTTGATTGGCTAGGGAGAGAGATCGGGCGAAAATGGAGCTTGGAGCAACAATGGAGCTTAGAGGTGGAAGAGGTAGTCAACTAGAGGTAGGAGACACCCCTTTTATAGTCATGGAATAGATCCAACCATTATCCACATGTTCAGCCTGCGACATGCGGTACTACCGCTCCAGGAGAGCGGTACTACCGCAAGGCCACGCGGTACTACCATGATGGACCACGGTACTTCCGCGGTAGCAGCAGAGGCTGGGACTTGCCTCACTGAGAGCAGTACTTCCGCTAGCGCGGTACTACCGCTCCCCCTTGCGGTACTACCGCAAGGCAGGAAAGTCCAAGCCTACGAAGAGCACGGATGAATAAAAATACATCCGTGCCTACTTCCGCTGAAAACGAAACAGTGCAAAAATCCGACGCGGTACTACCGCTAAGACACGGTACTACCGTAACCTAGCTGAGCCAGGCCACGCACGGTACTACCGCACACAAGGTGCGGTACTACCGTTGAGGCGCGGATGTAAAAAATTACATCCGCTCCTACTACCGCGACGCAGCGGTACTAGGTATGAGGGCCACGGTACTACCGCGCTGGACGTGCGGTACTACCATGTGGGCGCGGATGTAAAAAATTACATCCGCCCCAACTACCGTACCGGAGCAGCACTAGGCCTAGGAGCCACGGTACTGAGGCTCCAGAGGAGCGGTACTACCGTGAACCCCAGCGGTACTACCGCAGGTGCTTGCGGTACTACCGCTCCATAGAGCAGTACTACCGCAAGTACAGCTGTAGCCGTCAGAGCAAGCACAAAGAGGATAACGGAGAAACGCTCCAAAGTGCAAGGGAAAGGTGGAGGCAAGGAAGGAAACGTGTACGTGATGATTCCACCCGAACCTTTCCGACGCGGACCCCCTCTTAATAGTATGGCTCTCCTACGACTCAAATCCACCAAAGAGAAGCGTAGAACAACGCCGTTTTCAATAGTCTTCGAGGGGCACCGAATCGTCTCGTGCCTAGTGATGAAGCGTCTGAGAAACTCAAGGCACACGATTAGTCCGCAAAAGCATTGTCATCAATCACCAAAACACCTGAGGGATAAATATGCCCTTACAATCTCCCCCTTTTTGGTGGATTGATGACAATACGGGATTTGCACATAGATGAGATAATATAGGGCAAAGGCAAACCCCTCCTCTCTAGAATATAGACGGGCTCCCCCTAGATGTGTGCAATCTAGATAGATGCTTTGGACTGCATAGCACACAAACTAGGATCAACACTCCCCCTATATTTTAGAGACAAAGGCATGAAAACTAACATCTAAGCAGAGCATAGCACAAAGGTAGCACAATATATCACAAGCTTGCTAAGATAGATAGAGTGCATATGTCTTACACCATATGATGTAAAGCAACCCAAAGCAAACGAGGTTCAAACGGGAAAGCAGCAAACACACGGAACACGAATGACGACGCACGACTCGCAAATCCCTACACTCTCTCCCCCTTTGGCATCGAGACGCCAAAAAGGCAGAGAGGACACCTACACACAAGGGGTGGCTCAAGCAGGGAACTCATCCCAATGCTCCTCGTCTGACTCCTCGGCGGCAAGGATGGTCTCCTCGACGTCCTCCTCAGAATCAGTCCACCTGTAGCCTTGCTTCTCCATCCACTCGGCCTCTGGAGTGATGCGATCCTCAGAACCTCCAGACACATCCTCGCCATATAGCTGCAATATCTTCTTGTCCCGGAGATGACTCTCCTTGGATGCCACATGAGTCCTGTACTGGCCCTTAGCTTACATGCAGAAAAGAGTCTTCATCTTGTCCTTCAGCTTCTTGGCCCACGAGGGCATAGAGGAACTATGGGAAGACCTGGCAGCACGGTCCTCAGCAACATCCTCTGCGCCAGCATCCTCCTCATCAATAGCAGCCCTAGCAGCAGACGCCTCAGCACGAGTAGTAGTGTTGGCCCAGTAGGGCTTGACACGGAGATAGATGGGATCATGTCGAATCCAGTCTGGAGCAAGGAACTCCTCACCAGGGAACATCTTCTCCCAAGTCTTCGAGATCAGCAGAAACAGATAGGGCCCATAGATAGGCACCTTGCGGTTGAACACTGCAAACCGAAGCTCACACCACATGATGTGTGAGACATCAAGTGGCTGAGTCTGAGACACACGAGCCTCCTCGCATAGGAGCATCATATCCACCATATAGGCATGAACGTTGTCCTTGTCACCAATGCGAGGGAACAAAGAGTTGCGGAAGATGTGATAATGATATCCAGAAAGGAGTTGAGCACCCACCCTGACTTGCCATTGGGAAGCGCCTTCTCAACATAGTATGGCTGAAGCTTGTCCTTGTTAGCAGACTCAGGATTAGCATGGGGGCGAACACCCACGGGAGTGTCGAGCCCGTCATCAGGAACATGGAGCAAATCCATGAACTCCTTCCAGGTAGCAGTCAACTTACGTCCATTGGTCATCCAGGTCATCCTCCGCTCCTCATCAGGGTGAAAGTAAACTAAGGCAAAGAACTGACAAACAAGCTGAGGGTCATAGTCAAGGTGAAAGGAGATCACATGTTCAATACCAAACTGCTCCATCAAATCCAGAGCTTCTCCAAAGTACTGACGGAACTTGTCCTTCCTCAAGTGATGCATTTCTATCCATTTGACATCCACGTAGGTATTTTTCTTATTCTTGATGACATCCAGATAAGTGAGAGTCTGTTGCTTGTTCCAAAACAGTTCACAACCTCTGACAGTAGCACGAGGATGCACATACAGGTTGAGCTTCCTGAGACGGACGAACTCAGATAGGGGTATCTCGTCCATGCCCTTGTTGGGTTCATTGTTCTTACTAGCGGATGTCTTGACATGGCGCTTGGGGGCAGTGGAGCCCTCTGGTGCTTCACCTGGATTGCGCAGACGCTTGGAACCAGTGTCACAACTAGGATTGGAATGGCGAGAGCCACCACCTGAGACACAAACACAAAAACACCCACGACAAGCAAAAAGGATCAATGCAAAGACCACGGCAAAGCACAACAAACACATAGAAAGTATACTTGAAAGTTGCCATGAGATAGATGTGATCCACGGTAGTACCGCCAGAGCCTGCGGTACTAAAATTTTAGTACCGCTCCAAGTCGCGGTAGTACCGTGCGAGGTCACGGTAGTACCATGGTGGGAGTGGTAGTAAAACTTTAGTGCTGCAGTGACTGCGGTAGTACCGCGCCAGACGGGCGGTAGTACCGGACAAGCGGTAGTACCGCACCAGACGGGCGGTAGTACTGCACCGTGTCAGATCCAAACGATGGTTTGAATCTGAAAAGAACTGCAAAACCACGGCGGTGCTACGGTGATCAAATCTAGCATAGGACAAAAGAGAAGGATAATTCCTACGCAATACTACTCTCCTTCATCCTACTCTTGCAAAGATTTGGCCTAAGAATCTCTGGAACACACAAGTCTCCCCCAAAAACCTAGAGGGAAAGAACACAACAAAAACGAGAGGGAGTTGGGGAAAGACCTTGGTCCATGGCAAGAGCACGTGGTGGGGAACGATCCCACTGGACGGAATCACGGGAGGGCAGCCGGAGGCGGAGATCCGGCGACGGACGCCGGCCCCGTTCTTGAGCGAGGGAGAGAGAGAGAGACGATGTGGGGGAACTGACGAATGGGTATGGGGGAGTTAGAACTCCCCCTGCCCGTCCTTATCCCCACGTGTTTATGACGGCGCGGTAGTACCGCATGTCATCACGGTAGTACCGCTTGGGCGGAAGTACCGCACCGAAGCGGTAGTACCGCTCTCCTAGGCAGCAGTAAAAAATTACTGCCGCGTGGGGGCGGTAGTACCGTGCTCCCCACATGCGGTAGTACCGTAGCTGGCTGCGGTAGTACCGTGAGCTCACGAAAAAGCTGGTTTCGACACACGAAAAGAGGTCTTTGCAATGAAACTTTTAGCACAAGAGACACCACAAGAACACGCACAACCCAAGGCAGAAAGACAACAAGGAGCAACCGCGCGACACTACCTCTCAAAAGGAGAGAGCGGTGGCCGGAGCCACCTATGTTTGAGTTAGCTGGTATGGCACCGCGAAGAATTATCCTTGGGCCCATGACCAAAACTCGTCTTTCAAGCACAAGTACCATCAAAAAACTGGCTAATGTGAAAGAGTTGATCGATTTATGCATAATGGGGGGAGGGAGAGTTCATTGAGAGAACAACACTCCCCCTATGTCCATGCCTACACCTAAACTAGACAACAAGTTGAGTGTGGTGGGGGGTGCAAGGGTTCAAGTCACATTACTCGAATCAATGATATTTAGCTCATGCCTTAACTCGCGAAATCTTGCTTCATCCAAGGGCTTCGTGAAAATATCTGCAAGGTTATCATGAGTGTTGACATACTTGAGCTCAATCTCCCCTCGCCTAATGTGATCCCGGATGAAGTGATACCGAATCTCAATATGCTTCATCTTGAAATGTTGCACCGGGTTAAGAGAAATCTTGATGGCACTTTCATTGTCACACCAAAGAGGCACTTTGTCACAAATGACACCGTATTCCTTTAAAGTTTGCCTCATCCATAAGAGTTGTGCACAAAAACTACCGGCCGCTACATATTCCGCTTCGGTGGGCGAGAGAGATACACAACTTTGCTTCTTGGAAGACCAACTCACCAAAGAGCAACCAAGAAATTGGCACCCTCCGGAAGTGGACTTCCTATCCACCTTGTCTCCCGCCCAATCAGAATCCGTAAATCCTTCAAGCTTGAAGTTAGCTCCTCTTGGGTACCATAGGCCAAAGTTTGGGGTATGAGCCAAATATCGAAAGATTCGCTTGACCGCCACAAAGTGGCTTTCCTTTGGTGCGGCTTGGAACCGTGCACACATTCCCACACTCAACATGATATCCGGTCTAGATGCACAAAGGTAAAGCAAGGAACCAATCATAGAGCGATATACCTTTTGATCCACCGCTTTACCGTTGGGATCAATGTCAAGTTGGCACTTGGTGGGCATTGGAGTAGAGGTCGGCTTGACATCACTTAGCTTGAATCTCTTAAGCATGGCTTGAGTGTATTTGGCTTGGTTGATAAGGTACCTTCTTGTCATGCCCAATATGCGACCCTATCCAAAAGGAACTCGAAGGTCCCACCAAGGATAGACCCGCATATTGAAATGCTTTTGCAAGGTGGATATCATTACATCAACATTACATAATAGGTAGGGATACATACATAATGCATACCATGCCACACGAATAAAACATCATCTTACATAAGAGCAACATCCAACTACGGATGAAACACAAACAGAAACTCAAACGACATCCACCCTGCTAGCCCAGGCTGCCGACCTGGAATCTATCTCCTGATCGAAGAAGAAGCAGAAGAAGAACTCCAAAACAAGCAAACATCGCTCTCGCGTCATGATCATCGCATAACCTGTACCTGCAACTGTTGTTGTAGTAATCTATGAGCCACGAGGACTCAGCAATCCCATTACCATGGGTATCAAGACTAGCAAAGCTTAAAGGGAATGGAAAGGATAAGGTGGTGAGGTTGCAGCAGCGACTAAGCATATATGGTGGCTAACATACGCAAATAAGAGCGAGAAGAGAAGCAAATGGAACGGTCATGAAGCTAGCAATGATCAAGAAGTGATCCTGAACTCCTACTTACGTCAAACATAACCCAAAAACCGTGTTCACTTCCCAGACTCCGCCGAAAAGAGACCATCACGGCTACACACACGGTTGATGCGTTTTAATTCGGATCTGGTGTCAAGTTATCTACAACTGGACATTAACAAATTCCCATCTGCCACATAACTGCAGGCACGGCTTTCGAAAGTTTATACCCTGCAGGGTGTCCCAACTTAGCCCATGATAAGCTCCCGCGATCACCGAAGGATATACCTTCTCCCAGGAAGACCCGATCAGACTCGGAATCCTGGTTTACAAGACATTTCGACGATGGTAAAACAAGACCAGCAAAGCCTCCCGCTGTGCCGACAAATCCCGATAGGAGCTGCACATATCTCGTTCTCAGGGCACACCGAATGAGCCAGACGTCGGGTTGGCATAGACCCTGATTGCCCAGGGGGCGCCGGACATCGCTCGGTTTGGACCAACACTTGGACAAGCATTGGCCCGAGGGGCTAAAATAAAGATGACCCTCGGGCTCCAGAAACCCAAGGGAAAAAAAGGGCTAGGTGAGGCAAATGGTAAAACCAATGTTGGGCCTTGCTGGAGGAGTTTTAATCAAAGCGAACTGTCAAGGGGGTCCCATAAATCACCCAACCACGCAAGGAACGCAAAATCCGGGAACATAACACCGGTATGACGGAAACTAGGGTGGCAGGAGTGGAACAAAACACCAGGCATAAGGCCGAGTCTTCCAACCTTTACCAAGTATATAGACGCATTATTTAAATAAGAGATATTGTGATATCCCAACATAATCATGTCCATCATGGAGCAATCTTCAACTTCACCTACAACTAACAACGCTATAAGAGGGGCTGAGCGAAAGCGGTAACATACTCAACCAACGGTTTGCTAGGAAGGGTGAAAAGGTTAGAGGCTGACAAGGCAATTTGGGAGGCTTGAAGAACAATTGATAGGTAGCGCAGCAAAGCAATAGAACGAAGCAACTAGCATAGAAAATGATAGTAGTGAGATCCAGGGTAGCAGTCATCTTGCCTGAAATCCCGCAAGGAAGAAGAACGAGTCCATGCAGAAGATGAAGCCATGAAGACGAACCAAGCGTAGACGAACGAATCCTCACGATCGCAATGAAACGGGAACTATCGAGAAGAAGCACACAACATGGTAAACACACCACACATAGTCAAGACATGATGCACAACAAGCATGATGCATGACAAAGCTACATGGGGCTACTCATGGCAAGAGATAATGCAAACAAGAGCAACCGGTAAGTCCTCATATGCAACTTCCGAAATTGGTCCAGATCTGAATAAACCTTCTGTTCAAGTTGTTAAACAGCAAGTTAAGATGCACCAAGATGATCTACACGAGATTCTAGTCAAGTTACATATAAAGTTCATTTAATTCGGAGCTACGGCCTAGACGATATGAGCAAAACAAGTTAAACATGGCATTGATGCAAAATGCATACAAACATCAAGCAAACACCTCAAAACAAGGATGCAACATGATAACATGAAACTACATGCAAAATCAAGCAAGTTTCATATAGATCACACTCAAAACGGAGCAACGGTTCAACACATACACTCTATACAAGTTTAAAGGACAAGCTGTCCAAAACAGCAACTAGGCATATTGCAAGCATCAAAACATTATGCTAAAGTACCTCAACATAAGAACAAAAGGCATGCACATGATGTACAGGTAAAGCATAACAAAACATGAACACTGAGCTACCTCTAGAAATCACTAGAACATGCTCAAAAACACATGGCAAGATTGCAAACAATAACAGTTTCAGACTTTGCAGAAATAACATCAGGTTGCAATGTTTAGAGCTATCAAACAACATGCTACAGGAACTTCACATGGCAAACAAAGGCATGGCATGAACCTACTAATTTCATAGAACAAAAGTCCTTTACTGACCATGAGCCAAAAAGGATCAGAAGATTTAATGGCACCCATGTAAACACGGCAAATGATATAACAGATTCAAACATGGCAGGAACAACGATAAGTAGGCATGTTGGTGAGCTTGTACCACTCACCACAGAGCATTACATGGCATGGAAAGGTAACCAACAGTAAGATGACATATTTATGAAGCTAATAATGGCAAGATAAAGTTCATAGGGTGCATGGATCACTACCATAACACATGGCAAAACTGAACTTAATGTTAATAGGCTGACAGCAACATTATTTAGCAATTTGAGAGCAAGAATGCAACAAGCTGCAAAAGGCTATAAATGCAACCAGGGGCATGGATGAAAAGAGCATAACATGTATAACAAAACATCCTTAGTGAACATCTCCAGATTATGCATGGAATGACTTGTAGCAGCAGGTTTACATGGCAACAAAATATAACAGAATCAGCCTAGCAAAACAGCAACAGCAAGTACCCTACTTAACAAGCTTGATGCACTCACTACACAACTCACAAAAATACATGGATGGCACCCCTGTAAAGATGGCATGATGTATCTCAAAACACATTTAGACATCAACCTCATAGGATGCACACACAAAATGCAACGAAAAAGACAAATCACCAAGTTATAACAGTTTCAACAGGTTAACATCATATAGCACTCTTGCAACGATGATTCAGGCATCAAGATGTTCTCAAACAAGCATGACACAATGGAATGAAATGTAGAGTATCTCACAATGAACATTTTGTTATATTATACACGCAAAACGGAGCAGTATGCAGAGAGTTATGGCATGTCAAACATGACACCAGAATGCAAGATAATTACAGGACTTAGCCGTATTCTGGAAAAAAAACAAGTGAGCGCAAAATTACTAAATATCGCACTGGCGAGGGTTTAGCGGGCATCTCACCATGGGCTTCGGCCCAGGACGAAGGAGGACGAGGCGGGACGGATGAGGAGGTGGCCTGGCAGGCCGGGGACGCGGGCCGGGAGCTAGGCCGACCGGAGGCCCGGTCGTCCTTCTCCTCGATCCCGACTGGATCGAGGGAGGCAGGAGCATGGTGGCGGTGCTCCATGGCGATACCGGCGAGGGGCGGCGGCGGCCATCCAGATTCGGCCGGCTAACGCCGGATCCGGGCGCGGCGGCGATGAAGCACGGGGAGGCCGCGAGGCGCGGTCACCGGGGACGGCGCGGTCGCCGGCGAAGGGCGGCGCGGCGGCGGAGC
>NC_057798.1:631274868-631297186 GCF_018294505.1 Triticum aestivum
AGATCCGGGCGGCGGCGCGGGGAGATGGGCCGGGAGGGCCCGATCCGGGCTCTCCGGGCCGCGGCGGCGGGGACGGCGCGGGGCGCCATGTGGCGGCGCGCCATAGGCTGCAGCGGCGGCGGAGAATGCATCTGGCCGGGGTTGGACATGTCCGGCGCGGTGCGGAGGGGAAAAACTAGGGTTAGGGGTGTTTGGACTGCGAAAATTTCGGGGGAGAGGGCAATATATAGGTAGAGGGAGCTAGGAGACTCCAAATGGAGTGCGGTTTTCACCCACACGATCGTGATCGAATGACCGAGAGCATGAAGGGGGTTAGGATGGGTTTTGGGCCAGTTTGGAAGGGTGTTGGGCTGCAACACACACGAGGCCTTTTCGGTCCCTCGGTTAACCGTTGGAGTATCAAATGACCTCCAAATGGCACGAAACTTGACAGGCGGTCTACCGGTGCTATACCAAGGCCACTCGGCAAACCTCGGTCCATTCCGAGAAAGTTTAACACCCGCTCACAATAGGAGACAAAAGGGGAACACCGGAGGGCATAGGAGTGCTAGATTGCAAAACGGACAACGGGGAAAATGCTCGGATGCATGAGACAAACACGTATGCAAAATGAGATACACATGATGACATGATAAAATGCAACACGCAAGCAAATGACATGGCAATGACGATGAATAACTGGCAGACACCTGGCGCAACGAAACCGGGGCGTTACAACACTCCTCCACTAACAAGAGATCTTGTCCCGAGATCTTAGGACCGAGACGGAAGGGAAAAGGGATGAGGTGAAACAAGAACTCAAGAGAAGAAGCAAAGAATCGAGAGCACTCGAGAAGAAGAGAGGAACGACGAGAATGACGAGAATCGAAAGCTCACGGAATCAGATAGACTATGAAACCACTCCGGTTAGAACGAGATAAGAAATGAATAAGACTGAAAGGATTTAAGCAGCGCTCCGGCTGAACATGGAAAGAGTTGGAACTGAGATTGACAAAATGGAACGATAGTTGACGAGAGGAACAACACAATGCCTCCGGAAGAATTGAGAGAATGGAATGAAAAGAATTTAGAAGGATTGCATGAAGTTGTTGAGAAAATCAACAACGAAAGAATAAGCTTGATGTGGACTTATGGATAACATCTCAAAATTTATGAGCTGATAACCGACCACAAACGGAAATGATTGGATAGCTGAGAAGAACAAAGAAGTGCAAAACTCCACTTCAAAAGAATACGGAGAATTAATTGCACCTCAGAAGCAAGAAGAAGGATACTTGAGTTCCTTTGATTAGAATCTTGATGAACTCTTTGGAGAATGAATTAAATCATGAAGAACCACCATGAAGAACTCTGGTGCCAAAAGGATAACGAGAATAGATTGAAGGATGAAAGAATAAGATGAGCCTTGCGGTTATTTATATGGAGGTTCCAACGAAATGGCCGAGGAAATTGAACTCCAGAAAAGAAAGGATGAAAACACTTGAAACTAGAATTTATTCATTAAGAACAAACTCCGAAGGAAGGGATTACTCACTTGGATGAAATAAGAATAAGAATTATTTTATGCTTATCCTTCATCAAATTTAATTGATGACAAGTAATGGATTTTGCATACTACTTATTCTCGTTGAAAAAGATTAAAGGGGAAAAATAGCGTGAAATTTGGGAAGGTCTTCATGAACCACCAGTAGGATTCGAAAGAACGAATGGATTAAAATGATAATCAAGGGAAAAGAATCTTGAACGAGCCACCATAAAAATTCGAAAATGACTGATGAAGGAGAATGAATCACCGGGAAGAATTAGAAGAACCAATAAGCTTGAGGGGATTTAGATGCAGAAGAACAAAGAGATCATGAGCTGATTAAAGAACACTTGAATGAACCACCGGGATAATTGAATAACGGTAGCTGAAATGTGAGGACAAGAATTCTTCTGGGACGATGGCCTCCGGTGAAAAGAAACAGGAAAACAACTTCTGACATACTCCGGATGGGTAAGAAAAAGAATATCTGACAAATGGAATAATTCAAGAGGCTAACAAGAAGCTAGAATCACGAATCTTCGGGAGAACGGGCAAGATTTAGAGGAAAACTCTTCTTCGATATTCAAATGACGACGGGAAACACCACCAAAAATACTGAGGTACTCCGCGGGAATGAAAAAGAGGAAAGGTTGAACCAACAATGAAAAGAATTTGAAAGTGATCTTGGAGATGGCATCTGACTGATGAAATTCATTCTTATGCCAGGCTCCGAAAGGAATTAGGAATGGCTCCGGAATAATTAGAAGAGTCAGGTAAGATCCTGGGAAAAGACCTGTGGGTTAGGGCCCACTGAAAAGAAAAGCACCGTTGGAAAGGGATGTTGAAGAGGTAGATGACGCACCGGAACAATTGAAATATTTAAATGAGGTGACAACCTCGAATTAATTGGAACACAGACAAATCTCCTGAGATGTCTTGCACACTCCGGAAGGATAAACTGGCGAGAGACGAATGAGCAGGGAAAACACTTGATCCAAGGAAAATAATATGATCAACCCGAAAAACATGAATTGAGTCCACCGGAAAGGAAAAGAGATGAAGAATGACGAACAAGACGAGAATTCACCTGTAGAAATAATTGAGGGAAGACTGAAGAGGCTCCGGGAAGAAAAGGGTAGGAGGGCGGGAAAACAAAGGCAACTTGGAAGGGGAAATCGATGAATAACTTGAAGAGAAAACACCGGTTGAAATCATTGAGGATATAGAGCAAAATATTCGCACGAGTAGGATGGATACTCGATTACGGACTCCGGCTTCGAGAAGAAAAGGGTGGGCGGGTGGGAAAAGAAAACAACTGAGGACAGAGAAACAACTTCGTTGAGAGCGGGCTGTGGATTGAACTTGGCAAAGACGAAGAGGCTCGAGTCAACTTGACAAGAAATGCACCGGATGAAAAGAGCTGAGAACCAACGATCAAAAAACCAACTGCATGATCCTAAACAAAGTTTGAAAGGGAAGACCCGATCAGACTTAGAATCCCGGTTTACAAGACATTTCGACGATGGTAAAACAAGACCAGCAAAGCCTCCCGCTGTGCCGACAAATCCCGATAGGAGCTGCACATATCTCGTTCTCAGGGCACACCGGATGAGCCAGACGTTGGGTTGGCATAGACCCTGATTGCCCATGGGGCGCCGGACATCGCTCGGTTTGGACCAACACTTGGACAAGCATTGGCCCGGGGGGGCTAAAATAAAGATGACCCTCGGGCTCCGGAAACCCAAGGGAAAAAAGGGCTAGGTGAGGCAAATGGTAAAACTAATGTTGGGCCTTGCTGGAGGAGTTTTATTCAAAGCGAACTGTCAAGGGGGTCCCATAAATCACCCAACCGCGTAAGGAACGCAAAATCCGGGAACATAACACCGGTATGACGGAAACTAGGGCGGCAAGAGTGGAACAAAACACCAGGCATAAGGCCGAGTCTTCCACCCTTTACCAAGTATATAGATGCATTAATTAAATAAGAGATATTATGATATCCCAACATAATCATGTCCATCATGGAGCAATCTTCAACTTCACCTACAACTAACAACGCTATAAGAGGGTCTGAGCGAAAGCGGTAACATAGCCAACCAACGGTTTGCTAGGAAGGGTGAAAAGGTTAGAGGCTGACATGGCAATTTGGGAGGCTTGAAGAACAATTGATAGGTAGCGCAGCAAAGCGATAGAATGAAGCAACGAGCATAGCAATGATAGTAGTGAGATCCAGGGTAGCGGTCATCTTGCCTGAAATCTCACAAGGAAGAAGAACGAGTCCATGAAGAAGATGAAGCCACGAAGACGAACCAAGCGTAGACGAATGAATCCTCACGATCGCAACGAAACGGGAACTATCGAGAAGAAGCACACAACATGGTAAACACACCACACATAGGCAAGACATGATGCACAACAAGCATGATGCATGACAAAGCTACATGGGGCTACTCATGGCAAGAGATGATGCAAACAAGAGCAACCGGTAAGTCCTCATATGCAACTTTTGAAATTGGTCCAGATCTGAATAAACCTTATGTTCAATTTGTTAAACAGCAAGTTAAGATGCACCAAGATGGTCTACATGAGATTCTAGTCAAGTTACATATAAAGTTCATTTAATTCGGAGCTACGGCCTAGACGATATGAGCAAGACAAGTTAAACATGGCATTGATGCAAAATGCATACAAACATCAAGCAAACACCTCAAAACAAGGATGCAACATGATAACATGAAACTACATGCAAAATCAAGCAAGTTTCATATAGATCACACTCAAAACGGAGCAACGGTTCAACACATACACTCTTTACAAGTTTAAAGGACAAGTTGTCCAAAACAGCAACTAGGCATATTGCAAGCATCAAAACATTATGCTAAAGTACCTCAACATAAGAACAAAAGGCATGGACATGATGTGCAGGTAAAGCATAACAAAACATGAACACTGAGCTACCTCTAGAAATCACTAAAACATGCTCAAAAACACATGGCAAGATTGCAAACAATAACAGTTTCAGACTTTGCAGAAATAACATCAGGTTGCAATGTTTAGAGCTATCAAACAACATGCTACAGGAACTTCACATGGCAAACAAAGGCATGGAATGAACCTACTAATTGCATAGAACAGAAGTCCTTTACTGACCATGAGCCAAAAAGGATCAGAAGATATGATGGCACCCATGTAAACACGACAAATGATATGACAGATTCAAACATGGCAGGAACAACGATAAGTAGGCATGTTGGTGAGCTTGTACCACTCACCACAGAGCATTACATGGCATGGCAAGGTAACCAACAGTAAGATGACATATTTATGAAGCTAAGAATGGCAAGATCAAGTTCATAGGGTGCATGTATCACTAGCAAAACACATAGAAAAACTGAACTTAATGTTAACAGGCTGACAGCAACATTATTTAGCAATTTGAGAGCAAGATTGCAACAAGCTATAGTAGGCTATAAATGCAACCAGGGGGATGGATGGATAGATCATAACATGTATAACAAAACATCCTTAGTGAACATCTCCAGATTATGCATGGAATGACTTGTAGCAGCAGGTTTACATGGCAACAAAATATAACAGAATCAGCCTAGCAAAACAACAATAGCAAGTACCCTACTTAACAAGCTTGATGCACTCACTACACAACTCACAAAATACATGGATGGCACCCCTGTAAATATGGCATGATGTAGCTTAAAACACATGTATACATCAACCTCATAGGATGCACACACAAAATACAACGAAAAAGACAAATCACCAAGTTATAACAGTTTCAGCAGGTTAACATCATATAGCACTCTTGCAACGATGATTAAAGCATCAAGATGATCTCAAACAAGCATGACACAATGGAATGAAATGTAGAGCATCTCACAATGAACATTTTGATTTATTATACACGCAAAACGGAGCAGTATGCAGAGAGTTATGGCATGTCAAACATGGCACCAGAATGCAAGATAATTACAGGACAGCCGTATTCTGAAAAAAGCAAGTGAGCGCAAAATTACTAAATATCGCACGGGAGAGGGTTTAGCGGGCATCTCACCATGGGCTTCGGCCCAGGACGAAGGAGGACGAGGCGGGCCGGATGAGGAGGTGGCCTGGCAGGCCGGGGACGCGGGCCGGGAACTGGGCCGACCGGAGGCCGTGGGGCCCACGGGCGATGGAGGCCCGGTCGTCCCTCTCCTCGATCCCGACTGGATCGAGGGATGCAGGAGCATGGCGGGGGCGCTCCATGGCGATACTGGCGAGGGGCGGCGGCGGCCGTCCAGATCCGGCCGGCTGACGCCGGATCCGGGCGCGGTGGCGATGAAGCACGGGGAGGCGGCGAGTCGCGGTCGCCGGGGATGGCGTGGTCACCGGCGAAGGGCGGCGCGGCGGCGGACGGTCGGACGGCGGCGGAGCACGAAGCGGGCGGCTGCGGGCGAGATCCGGGCGGCGGCGCGGGGAGATGGGCCGGGAGGGCCTGATCCGGGCTCTCCGGGCCGCGGCGGCGGGGACGGCGCGGGGCGCCACGTGGCGGCGCGCCATAGGCTGCGGGCGGCGGCGAAGAATGCGTCCAGCCGGGGTTGGACATGTCCGGCACGGCACAGAGGGGAAAAACTAGGGTTAGGGGTGTTTGGACTGCGAAAATTTCGGGGGAGAGCGCAGTATATAGGTAGAGGGAGCTAGGAGACTCCAAATGGAGTGCGGTTTTCACCCACACGATCGTGATCGAACGACCGAGAGCATGAAGGGGGTTAGGATGGGTTTTGGGCCAGTTTGGAAGGGTGTTGGGCTGCAACACACACGAGGCCTTTTCAGTCCCTCGGTTAACCGTTGGAGTATCAAACGACCTCCAAATGGAATGAAACTTGACAGGCGGTCTGCCGGTGCTATACCAAGGCCACTCGGCAAACCTCGGTCCGTTCCGAGAAAGTTTAACACCCGCTCACAACAGGAGACAAAAGGGGAACGCTGGAGGGCATAGGAGTACCGGATTGCAAAATGGACAACGGGGAAAATGCTCGGATGCATGAGACGAACACGTATGCAAAATGAGATGCACATGATGACATGATAAAATGTAACACGCAAGCAAATGACATGGCAATGACAACGAATAACTGGCAGACACCTGGTGCAACGAAACCGGGGTGTTACACTTCTCTTCTTTGTTTGATATCAAAACCAAGGAAGAACTTCAACTCTCCCATCAAAGACATCTTGAACTTAGAGGTCATGAGAGTGGCAAATTATTCATTGAAAGCATTGTTAGGGGAACCAAAGATAATGTCATCAACATATAGTTGGCACACAAACAACTCCCCTTTGACCTTCTTAGTAAAAAGAGTGGGATCGATTTGCCCAACTTCAAAGCCACGATCTTGTAACAACTTGGTAAGGTGGTCATACCATGCATGTGGGGCTTGTTTAAGGCCATAGAGTGCCTTATCGAGTTGATACACATGATCCGGGAAGTAAGGATCCTCGAACCCGGGGGGTTGCTTGACATAAACCAACTCATTAATAGGACCATCAAGAAAAGCACTTTTCACATCCATTTATTGTAACTTAAAGTTGTGATGGGAAGCATAAGCAATCAACGAACGAATGGATTCAAGGCGAGCAACAGGAGCAAAGGTTTCACCGTAGTCGATACCCTTGACTTGGGAGTAGCCTTGTGCTACCAATCTTGCCTTGTTGCGAATGATGTTCCCATGAGCATCTTGCTTGTTCTTGAAAATCCACTTGGTTCCAATGACGTTATGGTTCCCCGAAGGCCTTGGCACCAACCTCCACACCTTGTTATACTCGAAGTTGTTGAGTTCTTGATGCATGGCATTGAGCCAATCCGAGTCTTCGAGCGCCTCATAGACCTTTTGGGGTTCAACACAAGAGACAAACGCGTGATGTTCACAATAGTTTGCTAATTGTCTACGAGTGCTTACCCCCTTTCTTAGGCTTCCAAACACATTCTCCATGAGATGGCCTTTGGTGGTGAGTTTGGAAGCAATCTTCGCGGCACGACGCTCTAATTCCTCCTCGGATGTGGAAGGAGGAGGGTTAACTTGATTATCTTGAGCGCCTTCTTGAGCTTGTTCTTGATCTTGAGCTTGATCATGATCTTGAACTTGCTCGAGGGGGAGAACTTGACCTTGGGCATCATTTGGAGGTTCACCACCATCTTGAGATTGATCTTGCCCTTGGTCTTGTTCACAAGGTTGAGGGCCTACACTTTGTTCTTCGGAAGCGTGTGGGTCTTGAGTAGGTGAAGGCTCCACTTGAGTGGAGCATTATCCTTCTCCTTCGGCCACAAGGGGTTCCTCAATGGGTAGAATATGACCAATACACATTCTTCTTATGGCTTGGGGAGGAATTTCATCACCTACATCACAAGTACCACTTTGCTCCACTTGGGAGCCATTATTTTCGTCAAACTCCACGCTACACGTCTCCTCAATGAGTCCGGTGGACTTGTTGAGAACACGGTAAGCATGAGAGTTTGTACCATAACCAACAAATATGCCCTCATAAGCTCTAGCCTCAAATTTAGACAAACGAACACCTTTCTTGAGAATGAAACACTTACACCCGAACACCCGGAAGTACTTGAGATTGGGATTGTTTCCGGTGAGTATCTCATAAGGAGTCTTGTTCACGCCTTTGTGGAGATAGAGCCGATTGGATGCATGACATGCGGTGTTGATGGCTTCGGCCCAAAAGTTGTATGGAGACTTGAACTCCACCATCATGGTCCTTGCCGCATCCATCAACGTCCGGTTCTTCCTCTCTGCAACACCATTTTGTTGAGGGGTATATGGTGCAGAATATTGATGCTTGATCCCCTCATCACTAAGAAACTCATCCAAGGTGTAGTTCTTGAACTCAGTGCCGTTGTCACTTCTTATTGTCAAGATCTTTGCATTATGTTGACGTTGAGCTTCATTTGCAAAGTCGATGACGGTTTGTTGAGTCTCACTCTTCCTCTTGAAGAAGTATACCCAAGTGTATCTTGAATAATCATCCACAATCACCAGGCAATACTTTCTACCCCCAAGACTATCAAAGGATGGAGGCCCAAAGAGGTCCATGTGAAGGAGCTCCAAGGTCTCTTCGAGTTGATGATAGTCATGGGAGGGTGAGCCGTCTCATGAAGCTTTCCTTCGATACAAGCACTGCAAGCACGATCTTTGGCAAAACTAACATTTGTTAGTCCACGGACATGGTCCCCCTTGAGAAGACTTTGCAAAGATCTCATATTGACGTGGGCTAAACGGCGATGCCAAAGCCATCCCACATCAACTTTAGCCATTAGGCATGTCGCGGTCTTAGTGGGTTGCTCCGAAAAGTTAATCACATAGAGACCTTTCTCGACATGCCCAACAAAGGCTACTTTAAGAGTCTTGCTCCACAAGAGGGCCATGGTATCAATATCAAAGAAGGTGGCAAAGCCCATGAGTGCAAGTTGACGAACGGAAAGTAAATTGAACGCAAGGGACTCAACAAGCATGACTTTCTCGATCGTTAGATCATGAGAAATGACAACCTTGCCAAGACCCAATACCTTAGAATGTGAGGCATCACCCCACTCGACATTGATGGGCATAGATGGGATCTTTTGCACGTCCACCACCAAGTCCTTGCTCCCGGTCATATGATTTGTTGCTCCACTATCGAGCAACCATGATCCCCCACCGGAAGCAAACACCTACAAGAGATCAATGCTTGGTTTTAGGTACCCATTTAGTAATGGGTCCTTTGATGTTAGTAACAAGGGTCTTAGGAACCCAAATAGACCATTCAATGTACTCATAAGAAGAACCAACAAATTTAGCATAAACATGCCCATCAGTAGCACGGCACAACACATAAGAGGGGTTAAAGTCACTGGCTTTGTTGGGAGAGATGGCTTTTCCCTTTTTGTCATCACCACTCTTCCCATTGTTCTTCTTATCCTTAGGAGCACCCTCTCCCTCCTTCACGAAAGTTTGCTTAAGCGGGGGAGGTCGTTTGGTCTTGTTACTCTTCTTCTCGTTCTTCTTCTTGTTCTTGGACTTGGGTGAGAACCCAACTCCCTCCTTGCCCACAACTTCCTTTTGATTGCTCAAAAGGTCATTTAGGTTCTTCTCACCTTGTATGCATGACACAAGACCTTTCTCGAGTTGTTCCTTCAACTTGGCATTCTCCTCCACAAGATGCACATGCTCACAACACGGGTTAGTAGCATTTGCATTATCAATTAAGACCATGTGAGGAAATGTGGCCTTTTCCTTGGTTAGCTTAACTTGGAGTTGAGCATGAGACTCCTTGAGGTTTGCATGAGCACCTTTCAAGACCTTGTGGGCCTTGTCAAGTACATCAAACTCCTCCTTGAGTCTAGCATGATCAACCCCAAGTTTAGCCTTCTCAAAAGATAGCACACGAGACACAACAAGAGCATGATCAAGATCTTTCTTTAATTTGGCATGGTCATCGTTTTGTGACTCCTCAAGAGCCAAACGATGCCCACGCTCTTCCTCAAGAGCATTAGAGAGATCTGATATCTCATCGGCATGGTCACGACTATGACCTTCCATCTTAGAGATGGTTTCTTCGTGAGCCTCGATCATGTCATTGGCTTCACCAAGTTGTTCCAAGAGATCAACGAAGTGCTTCTTGGATTTGCCCTTGAGCTTACTCATGAAGGACTCAAATTCATTTACCTCCTCATTAGACCCCTTACCATCATCAAAGCCAACCGTCAAAGAAGGATTAGGAATAACGGTGGTTTTGATGTTGGGGGTTACCTTGTTAGTGGCTTTAGCCATGAGGCACTTGGCGGTGATGTTCTCGTTGGGTGAATCAAAGAGAGACACCCGGGGAGTTGTGGCAATGGAAATGGATGCCATGGCCATTGCTTCACTATCTTCATCATCATCGTCATCCTCACGGTATCCTTCTTGAACCACCAACCCGCGAGTAGGAGTCTTCTTGTTGAAGTTGTTCTTGTTGGGGAAGGACTTGGCTTTGTCTTTTCGGATGAACTTGCCACCATTGTCTTCCCGCTTCTCGTAAGGACAATCCGCAACGAAGTGACTCACATTGCCACAGTTGAAACAAGTTCTAACTCGTTGCTTGCCCTTGAGGCCACTTGAGTTGTTCTTGTTGAAGTTGGGTCTTGTATTCTTCTTGCTCCAAAATTGTCTTAAGGCAAGAGCCATGTGCTCATGATAATCATATTTCGTGTCTTCGGGGTTGCTCTCCTCATCTTCCTCTTCTTCCTCTTCTTCCACACTAACCTTGGCCTTCAAGGCAAGGTTGGGCTTCTTTGCCCTTTGACAACGGAGAACCGCATTGTCGGCGGTCTTGTCCAAGATGCTCGTTGCAACGAACTCATCCAACACTTCACTTGAGGTCATGGAGTGGAAGTCCGGTCTTTGACGAATGACGGAGGACATGGCCTTGTTGTAGGGCATCATGGCCTTGAGGAACTTGCGCTTGATCCAATTTTCATCCGTGTCCTTGCTCTCATGATCTTGGAGTGAGCCGCGAGTTTGGTCACTCTTCGAAAAAGCTCACGAGGTTCTTCGTCTTCTTTCATTGCAAACTCATCGGCTTCATCTTGCACCACTTCATAGTTGGAGCGTTGAATGCTAGCACTTCCTTGATAGAGAGACACACCTCATTGCCATGCGTCTTTAGCGATGGCATGAGGTCTAAGATGAGGGAGATCTTCGGGAAGGATTGCATCTTGGATGATGAAGAGAGCACTCTCATTGAATTGATTATCCACGTCTTCTCGAGGGGTGAAGTTGCTTGGGTCATGTGGATAGAAACCTTCTTCAATGATTCTCCAAAGATTAGTATTCACATGTTTTAAATGACGCTTGAAACGATAAACCCAAGAATCAAAATCCTCATTTTTCACAATCTTAGGAGGAGGACCGGCATGATTTAAATGAGTAGAGGGAATCGGTCCACCATAAGTAGGAGGTTCCACATGGGTATAGATGCCGGTGCCATTTCTACCACTAGTAGAAGGACCCTTTTCACTTTTAGCTTCCCCCTTGTCGGAGTTAGCATCCGTCACCTTGTTAGTGGGATCACCCACTTTCATTGACGAGGTGGATAGTTTAAGTCCTTCTAGGAATTTAGTAAACATGCTTTCAACCTCGGTCGTCATGGAGGTTTTCAATGTGTCTAAAGCCACATTGAATTCCTCACGAGAGACCGAGGTTCCCCCATCGGCCATAGACGAGATATGATTCACACCGGAGTGCTCCTCCGCACCGTCGTTGGTGTCAACCATACTCTCCGGACGGCAAAGTCCTTAATAAACAAACGAGGCTCTGATACCAATTGAAAGGATCGATATGGTTGACTAGAGGGGGGTGAATAGGCAACTAACAATTTTTAAGCTTGTCTTTATCAATTTAAACCTTGCAACAAAATAGGTTATCTAGATATGCAACTATGTGGACAACCTATATGATGCAATGACAACTAGCACACAAGCAAGCAATAGATACAACACACGTAAGCTTGCAAAAGTAAAGGCACAAAATAACCAAGAGTGGAGCCGGTGGAGATGAGGATGTGTTACCGAAGTTCCTTCCTTTTAAAGGGAAGTACGTCTCCGTTAGAGCGGTGTGGAGGCACAATGCTCCCCAAGAAGCCACTAGGGCCACTGTAATCTCCTCACGCCCTCACACAATGCGAGATGCCGTGATTCCACTATTGGTGCCCTTGAAGGCGGCGACCGAACCTTTACAAACAAGGTTGGGGCAATCTCCACAACAATTGGAGGCTCCCAACAACACCACGAAGCTTCGCCACAATGGAGTATGGCTTCGAGGTGACCTCAACCGTCTAGGGTGCTCAAACACCCAAGAGTAACAAGATCCGCTAGGGATAAGTGGGGGGAATCAAATCTCTCTTGGTGGAAGTGTAGATCGAGGCCTTCTCAACTAATCCCGAGCAAATCAACAAGTTTGATTGGCTAGGGAGAGAGATCGGGCGAAAATGGAGCTTGGATCAATAATGGAGCTTAGAGGTGGAAGAGGTAGTCAACTAGAAGTAGGAGACGCCCCTTTTATAGTCATGGAATAGATCCAACCGTTATCCACATGTTCAGCCTGCGACATGCGGTACTACCGCTCCAGGAGAGCGGTACTACCGCAAGGCCACGCGGTACTACCGTGATGGACCACGGTACTTCCGCGGCTGCAGCAGAGGCTGGGACTTGCCTGACTGGGAGCAGTACTTCCGCTAGCGCGGTACTACCACTCCCTCTTGCGGTACTACCGCAAGGCAGGAAAGTCCAAGCCTACGAAGAGCGCGGATGAATAAAAATACATCCGTGCCTACTTCCGCTGAAAACGAAACAGTGCAAAAATCCGACGCGGTACTACCGTAACCTAGCTGAGCCAGGCCACGCGCGGTACTACCGTAACCTAGCTGAGCCAGGCCACGCGTGGTACTACCGCGCACGAGGCGCGGTACTACCGTTGAGGCGCGGATGTAAAAAATTACATCCGCTCCTACTACCGTGATGCAGCTGTACTAGGTATGAGGGCCACGGTACTACCGCGCTGGACGTGCGGTACTACCGTGTGGGCGCGGATGTAAAAAATTACATCCGCCCCAACTACCGTATCGGAGCAGGACTAGGCCTGGGAGCCACGGTACTAAAGCTCCAGAGGAGCAGTACTACCGTGAACCCCAGCAGTACTACCGCAGGTGCTTGCGGTACTACCGCTCCATAGAGCAGTACTACCGCAAGTACAGCAATAGCCGTCAGAGCAAGCACAAAGAGGATAACGGAGAAACGCTCCAAAGTGCAAGGAAAAGGTGGAGGCAAGGAAGGAAACGTGTACGTGATGATTCCACCCGAACCTTTCCGACGCGGACCCCCTCTTAATAGTACGGCTCTCCTACGACTCAAATCCACCAAAGAGAAACATAGAACAACGCCGTCTTCAATAGTCTTCGAGGGGCACCAAATCGCGTGCCTAGAGATGAAGCGTCTGAGAAACTCAAGGCACACGATTAGTCCGCAAAAGCATTATCATCAATCACCAAAACACCTGAGGGATAAATATGCCCTTACACACACACACACAGAGAGAGAGAGAGAGAGAGAGAGAGAGATAGATTAAACACATAGCTACTGGTACAAACCCCCAGCCCCGAGGGTGGACTACTCCCTCCTCATCATGGTGGGCGCCGAGATGATGAAGATGGCCACTGGTGATGATCTCCCCCTCCGGCAGGGTGCCGAAATGGGGTCTAGATTGATTTTCGTGGATACAGAGGCTTGCGGTAGCAGAACGTCCGATCTAGGTTACATATAGGGGTTTTGGAATATTTGACAATTTATAGGGCGAAGAGGCGGTACGGGAGGCCACCAAGGTGGGCACAACCCACCAGGGTGCGCCTGGGTCCCCAGGCGCACCCCGCTCGGGGCACCCCTCTGGTACTTCTTTGGCCCACTGGATGTCTTCTGATCCAAAAAAATCTCCAAAAAGTTCCGCTGCGTTTGGACTTCGTTTGATATTGATTTCCTGCAATTTAAAAACAAGCAAAAAAAGCAACTGGCACTGGGCACTATGTCAATAGGTTAGTCCCAAACAAAATGATATAAAGTTTGTATAAAATGATTGTAAAACATCCCAGAATGATGATATAATAGCATGAATACTTCATAAATTATAGATATGTTGGAGACGTATCAACCAACATATAAGGCGAGTTGTTCCACACAATAGTAAGATCTTGAGAAGAAGTCATACACACACACTCTCTCTCTCTCTCTTTCTCTCTCTCTCTCTCTCTCTCTCTCTCTCTCTCTCTCTCTCTCTCTCTCTCTCTCTCTCTCTCTCTTTCTCCGTCATCCGCCTCGTCATGCCTCGCCTGTGTGTCGTGTTTCATGATCAAGCCGAGCCACGCTAGGACCTATGCAACATGTGTGTGTTGCCTTCTTTTTGTCAAGAAAGAAATCAAAACATTTTTTTTCGCTAGTGGAAGATGAAACTGAATTGTCGTGGACTGTTTCTCTCCCTTTCCCTAGTGGCACACCGTTTCTCTTCCTATTCTAAGTGGTCAGTTGCAACTCGCCTATAAGAGGTCACCACTTCTCCTCCTGTGCGACTGCGGCATCGTCCCAAAGCTTCACACAACCTGCCTCTTCCCACCTCTCTTGTCCGCGTACACCGATAAGTGAGACAACATGCCTTCGAAACCCCGTCTCTTGTTTTTCTTTTTTTCAAATGTTGGCAGGAGAGCTGCCAAATTCATTGAAGGAGTATTACAAATAATACCCCCAAAGGAGGAATGCATTGTATAAAGATGAGTGCCAAAAAATAAGAAATGAAAAAGAGGTTGCAAGGTTATTAAGGAAAACCGAGCGAAAACCTAAACATCGCCTAGCTAAACTAGGCCTAAAGCACCACAAAACATACAAAACGCCAGAAGGCCAACACCTGACTAGACACCCGGGCGGGCACTCGGGCGCCTATGCTGCTACCAGAGTACACACCGAAAACCGTCATACCACTCTGGGTTGCCACAAATCCACAAACCTCAATGGCACCAGATAGGAACGATATGTCCGATAGAGAGAAACATATGCCGCCCTGATCCCATGAGCGTTACAGACATAACTTGCCTTGCGCTCCTTGTATGTTGAGGGTGCTCATGCTTCTCACCACCATCAGGAGTGACCAATCCCAAATGGATGCACCACCAAAGTCTCCCCGCTCACCGCAACGTTGCCTGCTCCTGATCAACTACCCCACCACTAATCCCGGTGCTCTCTCACAAGACTTGACTCCAATGCAATGCTCCCAACAGAGTAATGATGCCATGGATGCCACCATTACAAACGGGTTTCACCGGAAGACAAGAACTGATCAAGAGAGGTGTCGGATCCCCTCAATGGCGCCTCCAACAAGGAAAACCACACCCAAAAAGTATCGTTCGCCATCAGCCTCGACCAATGTCGGGCATGACTTTTGTCTGGGGACACGAGCACCTATGCCAGGGACGGTGTCCCCGACTCACCACCACCACACCAGAGCCAGCACCTCTCATATGTAGATCACTGGCCAAGAGCACCACCGATGGTGCAAGACTTAGAGCAAGGTTCCGAACCTGCACCAACACAGACCATCATCCCGTCAGGGATCCCCACACATCCAGCTTGAAGATCAATCACCAGCCGAGCCTCCACCCGCACAAGCAGCAAACCGGTCGAAGAATAGCCAAATCCCTGCCTGGCACCATGTGCGGCGCCCCGAAGGTCGCCGGCAAGTCACCCGGGAGATCCGCACCGGGGAAGCACCTTCCCGCGCCAAGCAAACAGGGCCGCCAAAGCCCAGATCGGACCCAACCCTGCTACCCATGCGCCCACCTCGCGCCGGCGCACACATGCCCCTCCACGTCGCCCCGTCGGGGCCACAACGTCCTCCGACAGGCCGCCTTGGACACTACACCTGCCCTCTCCTCCGACCGCTCTGGCCACTGTGACTGCCCTCTCCTCCAGCCGCCCATGGCCACGGCGCCGCCAGGAACGCAGCAACGCCCAGATATGCGCGGACGGACTCCTAGCAACCGCGCCATCACTGCAAGAACGCGGCTCCGCAACGCCGCCAAGCACCATGGCCAACAGCGCCTCGAGCCCGCTCTCCCGCCAGATCGAGCCGTCCCCCACGCCGCTCTACCTGTGCGAGAGGAACCCGCGTCCTCGCCGCCGCTGACGCTGCACGGGCTTTGCCCGACGGTGCTCACAGGCGGCGGCAAGGGGAGCAGGTGAGGAGGGAACTGCCCAGGGGCGGCTAGGGTTTTCTCTCCCGGGCCGTCCACGGGAGCGGGTCGCATGCAGTGCCCGCGGGTGGTTGGTGTTCGGGTGTAGGTCTCTTGTTTTTCTGCAACTGCTGGATTCTTCTCTGCTATGGCTGCACATGACTACTTTCCCAATGACGGCTATCTCGTCACCAAAATGGCACTACCTGGTGATGGTAATGCGATTGTAATGCCTCTTCATCCACCATGCTGTATGTGTTCGTATCCCTTTTCGTTAGGGACCGTGTCTAGATTATTAGTACTATCAATTAATTTGGACATGTCGATATCAATAATATCTACCTGATTATATGTCTATACCATGTGTATGATTACTGTTCATTTGATCTTCACGCTTATTATGTTCGTGATGAATTATCTACACATTTCAGGATTAAACGATACGGAAATTTCTTAAATATTAAACATAGATAATTTGGACACTCTATTGAAGTAATTTTATGACAGGTTGTTTTAATACTCTAGAAAATTTTATCATCAAAATGATACACAAACTATTGAAGATATTCCAAGAAATAGGAAAGACGACTAGGCAGCAGGACAGCAGCAGAAGGGAGGAAACTCTTGGAAACTTTTAAGGCGACAGCAGGAGAGCATTGCATCTCGCACAGTGGCGCAGCATAGCTCCGGCTTTGCGCAGCACAGCTGCGCTGCACAGCTGCCTGCGCAGACGCTCCCTCTGCCACCCCATTAATGCCGACCCCATCCCCCTTCCCACCCCCACTCCTCCTTCCTTCACTTCCCTTTCCTTCCCTTCCTTTTGCCCCCCTACCTTCCAACCATCCAAGAAAACCCCAACCCACAACCCAAGAACACGACAAGAAGCTGGGGTACTTCCGCACCAAAATCTGCATACGGACAGATTGGTTTTGGTTAACTCTCCCAGCAAGTCCTTGGCGGCCATGGAGAGGGAAGGGGGGCCCAAGTTCGAGCGGAAGGCCGGAAGAGGGGGCGATGGTAGAAACGCTGGTAGTAATGGCGGCGGCGGCGGCGGGGGCGGCGGCAGTGGCGGGAATGGGAGGTGGAAGTGGAGCGGAGTTTGTGGTAGCGGCGGCGGCGGCGGCGGCGGCCACAGACAGTACCCGATCATCCAGGCCTATCCGGCCCTCCTGCCCCTGCCTATAAACTCCGGCCGCGCGCATAATAACGGAGCGGTCGCGCTGCCCCTGCCGCCGCCTGTGCTGCTGTACCTGCAGCAGCCGCCGCCGCTGCACCTGCTCCCCGCGGCCGCCACGTGCTACGGGAAACCCATGGCCGGCGCGGCGCAGAGGGGGGCAATGTGGACGCACCGGCCATCCAAGAAGCCGCCGCCGCCCCCGCACGCCGTCACCGCCGCGCTGCTGCCGCTCCCGCAGGGTAAAAGGCACCTTTTTCTCGGTTACTTCCCGCATCTTTGTTTTTGTATTTTCTACTAGTAGTTCATAGTATATAATACCTGGGTGGTGGTGTTCCCCCACCTAAATATATTACTCAGTGTGAGCTAGTTTTTACTTGCAGCTATTATTTTTATGGGTGATGATGATGCATAGTTTGATGTGAAGTGGTGTCTGCTAGCTGTATAGTTAGGGATTAATTCGCTTGTCATACAAAGGTAATGCAGTACAGTGTTTTCGGATCAATGCCACAGTGCTGTATAGTTAATCAGATGAAATCTTAGGAAGCTTGTGATTTTATGGATTTCTACTTTTGACTGTATGCTTGTCTGTTGTCCCTTTTGTGCCATATATATTTGGATTAATCTGCATTCCATGGGTGGGATGCAATTTTGACTGCCTGAGCCGAGACACAGCCAAGGTGCTATTTGTGGTACTGCGGATGACACCTTTTTCTCTTGAAAGTTAGATCCCTTTCCACTCCTCATGAATGGGGCGTGGTTATCTTTTGGGAGAATCTGTTGGTAAAAAAAAAGTTCCATTACCTCCTCTTCCTTTTTGTTGGTACAGTCATGTACCATTATCTTGGTGCTTCTGCTACTGCTACCTATTTGCTTCATAGTTGCACTTGTTATAGATATTGGTCTTATCATTCTCTTGCTTTTAGTTGAGAAGTTCTCTTCCTGTAACCACTACTAGTACATATGATTAGATTCTCTGGTTCCTTACATGTCAGTATCAATGTACTAGCAGATGCCAAGACGCTTCCGCACAAAAAGTTCTCCATACGTGAGAAGAAGGCATCTGATGTCGGAATGGATCATGCAAACGGCCATCATAGGCCCTCAAGCAATCACCAAAGAAGTCCCATTGCGCGGAGACCGGACAATGGGGGGATCGAGGGGGCTGTGATTCCTCTATCTGCAAATTATTTCCTTGTGCGGTTCAGTCCGGATCAAAAGATTTTCCAGTATGATATTGACATTACCCCTCATCCATCCAAGGAAACAGCAAGAATGATCAAGAACAAGCTTGTTCAAGAAAATTCAAGTGTTCTCTCTGGTGCGCTGCCGGCCTTTGATGGCCGCAGGGACCTTTATAGTCCTATTGAGTTTCAGGAGAACAAGGCCGAGTTCTTCGTCAATCTCCCAGTTGCATCAGCACGATGTCCAGTAGATAAAAAGAATGGCCACATGCTTGACAAACAGAGTTTTAAAGTTTTCAAGGTGAACATTCGATTGGTTTCGAAGCTAAGTGGTGAGGACTTGAATAAGTATTTGACCGAAGACAAGGATGGCATTTCACTCCCTCAAGATTACCTCCATGCGCTGGAAGTCATCTTGCGAGAAGGTGCCATGGAAAGTTCCGTTCTGGTAGGCCGGTCTTTGTATCCACGCTCTATGGGAGAAGCAAGGGAGATTGGTGGTGGGGCTGTTGGATTAAGAGGTTTCTTTCAGAGCCTGAGACCAACCAAGCAAGGTCTCGCCCTTAATGTTGACCTCTCACTCACAGTATTCCACGAGAGCACCGGCATGATTGTGTACTTGCAGAAGCGCTTTGACTTCTTGAAGGACCTTTCGCATCAAAAAACTAGGGCTTTGTCAGAAGAGGAGCGGAGAGAGGTGGAGAAAGCTTTGAAGAACATTCAGGTTCGCGTATGCCATCGTGAGACCGACCAAAGGTACCATGTGCATAGCTTGACCAAGGAGACAACCGAAAACCTCAAGTTTCGAGATCGAAGTGCCAAAGATCTTATGGTGGTGGATTACTTCAAGGAGCAATACAACCATGATATACAGTTCAGGAACATGCCATGCTTGCAGATTGGTAGGAGCAAACCATGTTATGTGCCAATGGAGCTTTGTGTAGTTTGTGAGGGTCAGAAGTTTCTTGGCAAGCTCTCAGATGAACAAACCTCCAAGGTTCTCAGAATGGGGTGCCAAAGACCAAGTGAAAGAAAGGGAATCATAAAGGGCATTGTCGAAGAAGAATTTGGTGCTGGAAGGTATGGTTCATCATACTTGTCTTGTAATAGTTTTGCAGCAGCACTTGTGAACTATAGAAGTGTCTTTTGTTCTAAACTCTATGACTCTGTCATGCAGATTTAATCATAGCTACCTTACTCTTCTTGCAGTAATTCTTACGCCGACCAATTCAATCTCCAAGTGTCGAAGGACATGACACAACTCTCTGGGAGGGTTCTCTTGCCGCCAAGACTCAAGTTTGGTAGTGGAGGGCGCATTACGGATATGACGCCACACCGATTTGATCGCCAATGGAGTTTGCTGGACAGCCATGTTACTGATGGCTCCAAGATTAAAAACTGGGCCTTGATAAGCTTTGGTGGTACCCCGGAGCAGCACTCCTACATTCCAAAGTTTGTCAACCAGCTATCAAGTCGGTGCGAGCAGCTTGGGATTCTTCTAAACAAGAAACCCGTCATCAGCCCATTGTTTGAGCGGATTCAACTTCTCAATAATCCTGGCATTTTGGAGAGTAAATTGGGGAAAATTCAAGAAGCTGCATCAGGCAACCTGCAACTACTAATCTGTGCCATGGAACGTAGGCACCGTGGCTATGCTGATCTGAAGCGGATTGCTGAAACGTCCATTGGTGTTGTGACACAGTGTTGCCTGTATCCCAACTTAAGCAAGCTGACCGTGCAGTTTGTGGCCAATTTAGCCCTAAAGATGAATGCTAAGCTTGGGGGCTGCAATGTTTCCCTCTATAACAGCCTGCCATGTCAAATTCCTAGAATATTTTCAGATGAGGAGCCAGTGATGTTCATGGGTGCTGATGTCACACACCCTCACCCACTCGACGACTCGAGCCCATCGGTGGTCGCCGTAGTTGCAAGCATGAACTGGCCTGCGGCAAACAAGTACATTTCCAGGATGAGGTCGCAAACGCACCGGAAAGAAATAATCGAACACCTGGATGTGATGACTGGTGAACTACTTGAAGAGTTCCTGAAAGAAGTTGGCAAGCTCCCGGGTAGAATCATATTCTTCCGGGATGGCGTGAGCGAGACGCAGTTCGACAAGGTCCTCAAGGAGGAGATGCATGCCCTGCGAGTGGCCTGTTTGAGGTACCCAGGCTACAAGCCCCTGACCACGTTCGTCGTGGTTCAGAAGAGGCATCACACCAGGCTCTTCCACAGGGAGAAGAACGGTGGCTCCACACACTATTCCGATCAGAACATACCGCCGGGGACGGTCGTCGACACGGTGATCACACACCCGAGGGAATTCGACTTCTACCTGTGCAGCCACTGGGGCACCAAGGGGACGAGCCGTCCAACTCATTACCACGTCCTGTTGGACGAGAACAGGTTCCAGTCCGACGAGGTGCAGCAGCTGATACACAATCTTTGCTACACTTTCGTGCGGTGCACCAGGCCGGTGTCCCTTGTGCCCCCTGCGTACTATGCGCATCTCGCCGCGTACAGGGGCAGGCTGTACCTTGAGAGGTCAGATTCGGTGGCCACCAGCTGCACGACTCTGTACAGATCCACTCCATTGCAGACGACGCCCCTGCCTAAGCTCAGTGACAGCGTGAAAAGGCTCATGTTCTACTGCTGATGCTCTGCTGTGTGCCTTGGATCTCATGGCATTTTGCGTATTTTCTTCTTCTGCAGTGTATTCTGCATCTACCCGAATTTATATATTTAGGAAACATGTATAGTGTCTCCTTGGACAATGATCATGCGTATGGCAGTGGCATCTTACAGTGGTTGGATGTTGGTGCTTGGTTGCATTATGCAAAATTCTGATGCCAAACTGCTTGCATTTCTAGAGACGTACCGCCTATGCTGCTATGCTGGGGCTTTGCCTTTTGTACAACCTGGATGGTGAAATTGGTCCTTTTGTTTACACTAAAATCCCTTTATTCATGCATGGGCAGAGTCAGGGCATCTCCAACTCTGCCCCTAAATCGGACACCTTATCCGTCTGCCGACTGGTGGGACTAGTTCACGGTCAGTGATATGGGAGCCGGTAATTCACATAAAATGGGTGATATTTTGTATGTTTTTACTAAACCAAGCACGCTACACTCAAAGTAATTACGGAAAATAGCATAACTCATCCATGCAAATATCTCTAGTACAACAATAGTTCAAATTCAATGAGATAACCAGATGTTCAACAAGTTTTTTGAAATCATCTATTTCAAATCCAATGATACTAGAGCCAGAGCCGACACATGTCGTCCCACACAAACTGCCCATTGAGCTTCATCCAACAATGTATGTGCGTGAATGGATGCACTTGGTCCTGTAGTACGTCATGTGTTGAGGGACATTCCCCACGGATGAGACCCGGCCAGGGAAGATCCGACAAGGGCCTGGAAGTGTAACCCAGCCTGGGTCAGAAGACCTTTGCGGGAGATGACGTGAGCTGAAGAGGTCATGGGCCAAAGGAGAAAATTGTCCCAGGGAACCGGCCCGCGATGGATTCCACGCCAGACGGACTACACCTAAGCTTGGAAGACACAAAGGTTTAAGAGGCTTAGAGTAGGACTCTTATTACGGGCGAGGCCCGAAAACCTATTGTATACCAGGTAACCCGGCCTA
>NC_057798.1:631297412-631351639 GCF_018294505.1 Triticum aestivum
TCCTAAGGCGTCAAAGGACAAGTTACAATCCCTCGAGAGCTAGTTAGCGAGAAAGCACCCTTGTAAACGAGATCATCGTCAACATCAATCAAGAAGGAGTAGGCTTTTACCTCCACCGTGAGGGGCCAAACCCAGGGAAACTTGTGTCCCTCGTTTCGGATCAACCCCGGCCAAGCTACCACCTAGTTGTGATGGCTTCACAACTTTGTCCTTTCACGAGGACATCTGCAGTGACAAAACCACAACACTTGGCGCCCACCATGGGGTCAGCGCACAATGGTGTTGAGTTCTTGGAGGGAGCCCTTCCAGGGATCGAGAGGCACGCGGTCGGCCGGATGATGAAGAGCCAATGCGGGAAGCTCTAAATCGATGACGCTGGCCGGGGTCCCGAGGCCGACTCTATTGAGTCAGGATATCGGGTCTCCATCTGCAAGATCCACGTCTTCATCGACGGGTTCAGACCAGAGCCGACTGCTTCCAACTTCATCGAAACTGCACACATGACCAAACCCGACCAGGTTAAAGCCGGCCGGACTAATGCTTTCATCAGTTTCATCGGCAAAATCACGCAGGAGTCAGCCCCGACCGCCTATTCGGTGTCCGGAGGCGATACACTTGTCAATTTGGATGATGAGTCATCGGTCGGAGAAACCGAGTCAATCCTTCCACTTTTTGATGAAAGACTAGGAGATTACTCGGATGATGAGATCTGCCCAGAGCCCTACGAGCTGACGTGTCACACTACAATTTACATGGCAGAGGACCAGAACTAATCTCGGCACGACACGCATGGATACTTCATCACGGACACGTCAACTAGCTGTAACCCGACCGAGGCCACGTCAGATCAACCATCCAATGTCGCAGGAGCCGCAACCACCGCGCTAGCGGCCACTGACTCTAGAAGATCAGGGACTCAGGCACTGATGGAGATGATGACTACTCTTGGCATGCTCCTTTCAGATCCAGTAACTCTAAAAATGCGAACGCACGCTATGCATAGATCACAAAGTGTCGTGAGGAGCTGGCCAAGGTTCAGGAGGATATCAACGCAGAGAACGCACGTCTGGTTGAAGCTCGGGCTGAGGTCATCCAGGAGGCGTCTAGAGATCGAGGGGATCTACCTCAGCTTTCATCAGCACGAGGTGTCTGCGGTACATCAGAGGAGGTTCCAAAGCCGGCTTCCAGTAGCAATGGAGCCCGCCAGATTGCTCCAAACACCGCATAATCTACCTCCTCCGGCAGTACAAGGAACTGGTGCAGGCGCGCTGGGTGGAGGACTTGTCATACCGCAATTGACCCAAGATGCTCCCTCGAATATGGCCTAGCTACAGCCACCGGCTCACCTGCAGTCACCAGTCCAGCGCCAAACAGTCCAGTATTAGCCCAGGCGTTTTCAGACACCAACTAGTCATTTTCAAACCTGGTTGATAACGTACTGTCGGCGACACACAACCTCGTTGCGATCCCAATCGGCGAAAATATCCTAGTGGAGATTGAAGCCAGGAATGCGATCGAGATGTTGAAAACAACCGTCGTACAACAAGCAAACTACCCGCATATCCCAAACCGACTTCATTCTACTCCTCATCAGAGTCGCAATAGGAGCCGGTATGGGGAGTCTCTTGCAGTTTCTAGCAGCTGAAAGATCGTGGATGTCGCTTAGAGGGGGGTGAATAGGCGCTTAAAAACAATTACGGTTTAGGCTTGAACAAATACGGAATAAAACTAGCATTTAATTTGTCAAGCACAAAATCTAAAATAACTAGGCTCACCTATGTGCACCAACAACTTAGTAAGCAAGATAAACAACTAAGTGATAGCAAGATATATATCATGAAACACTATGACTATCACAAAGTAAAGTGCATAAATAAATGGCTCGGGTAAGAGATAACCGAGGCACACGGAGACGACGATGTATCTCGAAGTTCACACCCTTGCGGATCCTAATCTCCGTTTGGAGCGGTGTGGAGGCACAATGCTCCCCAAGCAGCCACTAGGGCCACCGCAATCTCCTCACGCCCTCGCACAATACAAGATGTCGTGATTCCACTAAGGGACCCTTGAGGGCGGTCATCAAACCTGTACAAATGGCAACCCTTGGGGGCGGTCGCCGGTACCCGTACACTTTGGCAACCCATGGGGGCAGTCACTGGAACCCGCACAAATCTCTTGGGGCAATCTACACAACTTAATTGAAGACCCCAATGCTTTCCCAAATCTTTACACCACAACGGTTGAGCTTTGGCAACACCAACTATCTAGGGCACCAAAGAAGCCAAGAGCAACAAGCTCTAGGGTGCCCAAACACCCGAGCGTAATAAGCTTCTCAACTTTTCACTTCCACACATCACCGTGGAGAACCCAAACCTATGCACCAAATGCTATGGCAAGGGCACACGGAGTGCCCAAGTCCTTCTCTTCCAAATCCCACCACAACAACTAATGCTATGGAGGAAGAACAAAGAGAAGAACACAAAGAAGTCCACGATCTAGATCCAAGGGGTTCCCCTCACATAGAGTAGAAAGTAATTGGTGGAAATATAGACCTAGATCTCCTCTCTCTTTTCCCTCAAGAACTAGCAAGAATCATTGGAGGGTTGAGAGATAGCAAGCTCAAAGAAGGTCAACAATGGGGGGCAAACATGAGCTCAAAGGATAGGGACCATTGGGGAAGAAGGCCCCCTTAAATAGGCACCCCGAATCCAACTGTTATACCCACAAGCCGTTCTCAAGCGGTACTACCACTCGGGGGAGTGGTACTACCGCTTAGCATGGTCAAAACAGCCCAGCAAGGCAGAAAAAGTCCTGCCAGAGAGGTACTACCACTCAGGGAGGTAGTATCGCTTATAAGAGGTACTACCGATCTCTACTACCGCTCGAGAAGATTGGGCAATAGAAGAATAAAAATAAGCGGAAGTGGTTGTGGTAGAAGAAAGCCGAAGTACGCTCGGGGGAGAAGTACCACCGCTTAAAACAGAAAAACTACCCAAGCAAAACAAGGATGCTCCAATACTGAAACTGCTATAACTACTACAAATCAGCTCCGAATACAACAAACTCAAGCTTGTTGGATAGATGACGACAAGTATGCTCCAACAACTATTGGTCATAGTAAAATGTGTTGGTATAAAAATGCCAATGATATGGAGATGTGAAACCTCTATGAATGAAGAATCGGCAGAAACTCCATCATCGAAAACATTATAGAAGGTGCATATGAACTCCGTTTTCGATGAACTCGAGCTTGTTACGAAGATGAATATAAGCTCTAAAAATCACAAAGAGAAACACCAAACAAGAACCAAGAAATATGATGCAAGGATGCAATGGTTTGAACTCTCTATGAATGATACAATCAAGCTACTCACTCGAGAGCCCCCCTTGATAGTACGACAATCGATCCTACAACCCAGTCTCCCAACTACCACCATGAGACCGGTAAAACAGAAAACCTATCAAGGGCAAACCTTTGCCTTGCGCATAATTCACTTGAGCAAGATGATGACGATCTTGACCTCCTCAAGTTGGACCACCTTTCTTGATTGCACTCGCTCAATGATGACTACTAGATTGCGCCCCCATACTCCACTATGGGTGAGCCACTCTTCAGCACATCTTCACAAGCACATTGTCACCATAATGAATGGAAAACTTCAAGCATGATCTCTTTGTGATGCTCCACTTGAACTTGCACACCACAATATTGACTTGATGTCATCATCCATGGGTTGTATGCGATCTTCATCTTGACACAAGCCCATGGAAACATACCTAACCCCACATAGAACTCTCATGTAGGCCATGGGTTAGTACAAAAAGCGTAATGGACAATGCTTACCATACCATGGGATCACTTGATCCATCTCGGTACATCTTGTACGCTTTGTGTGTTGATCAACTTGATTCACTCTTTGACTTAGGCGTGATCAACCTTGTACGATGTCTTCTCTATGACCAATCTTTGGATAATTCCTTGAATAGCACCTTGGTCATCACATAATCTCCTTGAAACCAACAAATGGACTTCAATTGATCCCTCTTGGTACATCTTGTACTCTTGTGTGTTGATCAAGTTGATTCACTCTTTGACTTAGTTGTGATCAACCTTGTATCATGTCTTCTCTATGACCAATCTTTGTATAATTCCTTGACTAGTACCTTGGTCATCACATAATCTCCTCAAAACCAACAAATGGATTGCACGAAATGCCTATGGACAAATCCTTCGAATATAACTCAAGGCAACCATTAGTCCATAGAGAATGTCATCAGTTACCAAAACCACACATGAGGACACCATGCTCTTTCAGCAGCGCATGACGCCAGAAGGCAAAATAGTCACAGCAGCACCAGTCGATGGGGTCTCGAGCTGTGGATCTCGGATCGGTCTGTTTAGTAGAAAGATTTTGTAGCACAATAGAATGATTTGTCCATAGGCAATCGATAACTAGACTAGTAATCATTATTGCAATTTTATATGAGGGAGAGGCATGAGCTAACATACTTTCCGTATTTGGATCATATGCACTTATGATTGGAACTCTAACAAGCATCCGCAACTACCAAAAATCATTAAGGTAAAACCCAACCATAGCATTAAGTATCAAGTCCTCTTTACCCCCATAGGCAACAACCCCCTTACTTGGGTATAAGCTTCTGCCACTCTCGCCACCCACTATAAGAGAATCATGAACATACTGTAACACCCTACAACAGGAATCCCACATGCTTGCACGATAAGGAGGGCACCATAGGACAACACCAAAATAAAACATACAACTCAAACCAATCACGATCACCAATCAACCCATAGGACAAAACGAATCTAGTCAAACATCATAGGATGGCAACACATCAATGGATAATAATATGTAGCATTAAGCACCATTTTTAAGTAGAGATTACAGTGGGGAGAAGAGGTGTTACACCGCTGCATAGAGGGGAAGAGAGTTGGTGATGACAGCGGCGAGGTTATTGGTGTAGATCGCCATCATGATGATTGCCTGGTGGTGTTCTGGCTCCACGGGGAGAGAGGCGGGAGAGCCCCCCTCCTTCTTCTTCTTCTTCCTTGCCCCCCTAGATGCAAGGTGAGTTCCCCCTCTGGTACATGTCCGCCATGACGGTGGAGGGGCAGGAGCACCTCCGAGATTGATCTCTCTCTGTTCTCTTCTGTTTCGCATTCCTGTTTTCTAGCCTTTCACCGTTTCTTAAATTTTCGGTGATCCGTAACTCCGATCAGGCTAAAACATTAACGTGATTTGTTCCCGATATTATATTTCTTGCAGCAAAAGAAGGGGGTCAACTGACCTACGAGGTACTCACTAGGTACCATGGCGCGCCCTACCCCCTGGGCGTGCCCTAATTCCTAGTGGGCCCCTCGAGCAACGTCATGTGTTTATTCTTCTTCCAAAAATTCACATATATTCCAAAATAAATCTTCGTAAATTTTTATCACGTTTGGAGTTCGTTTGATACGGATATTCTGTGAAACAAAAAACATGCAACAAACAGGAACTGGCACTGGGCACTGGATCAATATGTGAGCATCTCCAGCCATTCGGCCTCCCAGGGCACCGAAAAAGACCGGCCTAGGGGCGAGCCGGCGCTAGATCGGCCCCTGGGGTTCATTTTTCCCCAGTCGCGTGCCCAGGCGCCCCCCAAGGCGCTCCATATTCGAAAAACATCATTCCCGCTCAAAGAAACAACAAACCGGCGATCATCACAATAGTTCAGCGACTCAGTGCCACAGTTTGGCGATCAAAATAAAAGGACACACAGTAGTTCGGCGTACAAAAAAGGAAGGGCACGGAAGGAGTACATCAAGCATCAAGTTCAACCTCCGACGGCGTAGTCATCAGCGTACGTGGGCTGGGAGTAATCGGCGCGGCTTCCTGGCTGTTCAGCGCGTCTTCTGTGCTACTGGGCGCTGCGGAGGCATCATCGGTGGGGCTGGGCGTCGCAGAGGCGGAGGCATCGTCGGCCCTGGTCTCGTCGTCATCAACCGTCGGGCTGGGCCGGTGGCATCGGCGTCGTCGGTATCTGGTTCAGGATGAGGCCGCGCTCGGCCAAGAACCATGCCTTGAGCTTCTCGTCGCCGCTCTGGAGCATGTTAGCGCTGCCCATCAAGAAGGCGAGGTCGTTGTTCCTCTTCTTGGCATCTTGAGCTTTGAGTTTCGCGGCAGTGTTGGCGGAGCAAGTCTAGTTTGAAGGCGCTGTTCGTCATCAAAACAGCCCACCTCGCCTCTGTTTTCTCCTCTCACTCGGCAGCCCTAGTTTTGGCGTCGGCGATGCAGTGCTCGATGGACTCCTGCACCCGCGCGGCAGCCGTCTCGGCGTATTTTGCCTTCTTGGCACCTTTGTTGCCGTTTGGGCATCCATCAGCCGCACCCGCTGTCGGCATGTCCGGCTTGTATGTCTCTTTGGCCTTGGCGAGGGTGCATCGGACGGCCGCCCATTTCTCGCACTTGTCGATCCGCTTGAAGACGTGGAGGTACTTGAAGTCTGCATCGCTGTTGTCGTCGCAAAACATGTCGAACATGCGCAGCAGCTGCACCGAGAAAGAACGTCAGTCGGCACCAGAGCGCGCGCCAGGGCACGCCCAGGGCGCGCACAAGGCGAAAGAGCGCGCACGCGGAGAAAGGCAGCAACAAGGACGGCGTGCGATACCTGATCCTCGACGCTGGTGCCGCTCTCCGGGCGAGCCGCAACCTCGTCGACGATCCCATGCCACTTGTTGCACACCGTTTGAATGAGTGACCAATGGTTCGCCATCGCCTTTGACCCCTGCTTCATGTGCATGCCTTTGAAGTAGGGGTCGACGAGCTTCCGCTCGTCGAACTCGGCCTTGATGCGGTCCCAATACGTCTCGATGCTCTGATTCGTGCCGGTGACCGGGTCGAGGCAGACGACCTTTTATGCTTCAGCGAGGCACTCTTCTTCCTTGGACGCCCATTTGATGCGTGGCTCGACGGACTTGGCCGCCTTCTTCTTCTTGTTGTTTTTCCTCGTCGGCGCCGACTCCTCCTCCTCTTCCTCCTCCTCCTCCGGCTTTTCCTCGCTGTAGTCGAGCTCATCGTCCACGTCGGTGAGGTCCTGCGTAGCGAACCCGGGGGAAGCGGCGGCCGCAGCCGAGCCGGCTGCGATGATGTCCTCCATGTCGGCCTCCGCCGTGTTGGCCTCTCCGAGATGCGACGAGGAAGAGGCTTGTGAGTAGAGGCCGCGGCGGAGAGGCAGCGTCGATGAGGCTGCGTAGTCAGGCGGTGAGTACGTGTATGGCGGGTACTGCACGCCGGTGAACGCGAGCGAGGGTGTGCGCTGGACTGGCCGCTCATGGGGGAAGGTGACGTTGGGGTTGAAGCCGCCATGGGCGTCCCCGTTGGCATAGCTCGGCGACGGTGTGCTCCATGGGTGCGGCGACGACGAGAATCGGGCCGGAGAGCCGACGCTTTGCTGGCTCCAGGCCGCGTACGGATGCCCGGGTGTATTCATCATCGCCGCGCACGCCGCCTCCGCTTGTTCGGCCGCCGGATGCTCCGCAGCAGCCGCCGCCGCAGCATGCACCACTTTCTCCCCGGCCTTCTTGGCCCTGTTGCGCCTGTCGGCGATGACGGCCTCCCGGTACTCCACATCCGCCTTCCACTCGGTGTTAGTCATGCCAGGGGGCTGGACAGCGGAGCCCTAGGCTTCCTTTGCTTCGGCGGCGGCGGGATCCGTCGCGGCGCGCGGCATCATGTACTTCTTCGGTGGCATGGCAGGCAGAACGACTGGGTGGAGGTGGGGTTTGGCAGGAGGAATGGAGAATAGAGGAGGGGGAGGAAACGGTGGGAAAAAGTCTTCCAGTCGCCGACAGAGCGGCCCCACGCCACTTTTCGCTTCCGCCGACACGCCCAGGCGACACCCGGTCGTTTGGGTTCGGGGCGGGATCGCCAGCTCTAGATTTCGCCCAAACCGGCGCTAAACGAGATCCTGGGAGCGCGACTGGGCCGATTTTCGGCCACAAGCGCTAAAAATTCGCCTGGGGGGGCTATTGGGGGCGTGGCTGGAGATGCTCTTAGTCCCAAAAATAATATAACATGTTGCCAAAAGTATATTTATAGAATATTGGCATGAAACAATCGAAAATTATAGATACGACAGAGACATATCGGTAGAAAACATCATTAAACCACTTACTGCGATTATGAACATACATTTCTTTATGTGAGTAACAATAAGTCAATTGGTATTGCCAAAACCATTAACATTATGTTTTTCTTGTGAAAGAAAGAGTCTATGATCAAACCTATGATGTTTGATTTATAAAGTTTTGCGGTACCACTTACTAAAGGCTTACCGCCCATTTTTTCATTGTGTTGCCAACATGGGTACATAAAGCCTTTTGATCGTGAAAATTAGGACCATTAAATAAACCAACTCCCATAAAGTAAAATGTTTTTCATTTCGAGATAGAATGATGTACTATTGTCACATCCCTAGCTTCTGGTAATGACCTAGGTTAGCTTCCATGTGAGCATCATGTTTAAAAAAAATTCAAATAAATTTGAATTGGGGATATGTGAAAGCCTTAGAAATCATTTTGAAAATGATCAAGATAAAAACTGCTTCAAATAGGTCCAAGAAAATGTTCTTGTTTCTCTTTGAAAATATTGGTAGAGGTAAAATTCAAGTCAATATTTATAGGAGCTCAGAAATAATTATTTTGGGCATTTGAGCCAACCCAATAATTATTTGAATTGAATCTATATTTATTATATATTAAATATAAGTTCAATAATTCTGAAAATTGTTGTGTGGCTTTGAGTGAGACCACTTAGTTCACACAATTATTTTCATGAAGTTTTAAAATGATTTGGTGTTAAACTAAATCAAAACAGAGGCAAACAAATAGAAAAACAGAAATAAAAGACACACAGAGAGAGACTCACCTGGCAAACCACAGTGCGGCCCAGCACTATAGCTGGCGGCCCAGCCCACCTGGGCCTCCCCTGTCGTCTTCTTCCCCTGCCAGGAGGATGAGCGTGTGGCCGCGGCGCACCGGCACGCGCCTGGCCACCTCCTGCTTGCTAGCTCACCGCTGGAGACGCCTAAGAGCGCCACGCACGTTCCCAAGCCTGACCCTCTCACTCTCGCCCTCGTTCCCCTCCTCTGTCTCGCTCTCTCTGTTAGAATTAAACATGACATAGTACTCCTTGTCTGACACGGGCTTGGAGGTAGTTACCGTGTAGGACTAGTATTGCTAGGTATAGCCTAGTATATATATGTATCTACCTTGCCCCTTTGTAACACAACCAGAAAAAGATCAATAAAAAGAAAAGCAGTAGGCTCGACACGAGCCTATAGCTATCAAAGAAATCTTCCGATCTGTTTCTTCCGTCGCCAAGTATCACAAGTGTTTCGCCGACGACGGCGAGACACGATAAAGTCGAGTTGCACGTACGTGTGGTAGGAGAATCCATTCAGCTGCCTGTGTGTGTGCTAGCTTAGCACATACACGTACGTTACTGATCCTGGTTGATCTGATCTAGAGTTCAAAAGCTAACAATTGGTATCAGAGCCTCGACGATCTACGATCTACGATGATGGACAGCGACGCTGAGTCGGTCAAGTTCGGCAACGGCGGTTCCAAGGCGAACAAGAAAGGAGACAATGTGAAGAAGGGCGGCAAGTCAGCAACAAGTGGTGGCAGAACGGGCGGCGCCAACGTACAGGTGCATCGCAACATCCCCATCCAGTACCCGATGCTCACCGACGCCAACTACGGCGTGTGGGCGGTGAAGATGAAGATCATTCTCCGAACCCTTCGAGTGTGGGAGGCCATCACGGATGACGACGTCAACGAGGAGTGCGACGAAGGTGCCATGGCCGCCATAGCCCAGTCTGTGCCGGATTCCGTGCTGATGACATTGGCGGAGTTCGAGACAGCAAGAGAGGCGTGGAACGCACTCAAAGAGATGAGGATCGGAGAAGATCGTGTCACGAAGGCTCGGGCACAAGTGCTGAAGCGCCAATTTCACAAGTTGCAAATGGAGGAAACTGAATCGGTGAATGACTATGCCATGCGTCTGACTACTTTGGTGGGAGAGATCCGCGCGCTTGGTGCAAAGCTCGAGGAGACCGAGATTGTGGAGAAGTTTTTCAGTTCAGTGACTGATAAATTCACGTACATCATCGGCACGCTCGAGCAGCTTTACGACATCGACGACATGACCATAACGGAGGTGAACGGACGCTTGCGGACATGGGAAGAGAATGCTCGTGGTTGTCGGAAAGGCAAAGGAGGAGGTGGTGACCAACTCATGTACTCACGCAGATTGGGAGTCCCCAAGTAGCAAAGGAAGGCGCAACATTGGCGAAGGCTCAAGCAACGCGAAGCGCGACGGACAAACCGAAGAAGGCAAAGGAAAAGGCAAGCCACAAGGTCGTGGTAAGGCAGACCGATCTAAATAGCGGAAGCCACGGAACTTGGATATGTCCGAGGTCAAGTGCTATAACTGCAACGAGATGGGTCACTTTGCGAAGGATTGTCCGGAGCCTAACAAGAGGGAGATCAAGGCAAATTTGGCAAAGCAGGAAGACGAACGTCCAGGTCTTCTGATGGCCGAAGTTTGTGATCTCGTGGAGCCTAACAAGCGGGAGATCAAGGCAAATTTGGCAAAGCAGGAAGACGAACATCCAGGTCTTCTGATGGCCGAAGTTTGTGATCTCGTCCAAACAGCGGTTGTAAAACCAAACCGGAAGGTGCTACTTCATGAGAAAAAAGTAACACCAAAGTTATCCGGGAGCCAGAACGTGTCGTGGTATCTCGACACGGGTGCCAGTAACCACATGACGGGGTGCAAGGATAAGTTCCTCGAGCTAGAATATGATGTTCAAGGCTCGGTCAAGTTCGGTGATGGTTCAAATGTGGAGATTTGCGGGCAAGGTTCTGTCCTCTTCGAGGGTCTCACAGGAGAACATCGCATACTCACCGGAGTGTACTACATCCCACGGTTTCGCAACAACATCATCTCTGTCGGGAAACTTGATGAGAATGGATGCAAGGTGGATATTGAGAACGGAGTGATGACGATCTTCGACAACCTCCGAAACGTGCTAGCACATGTGAATCGTACGCGGAACAGGCTCTATATCCTCAACCTTGATCAAACTCAACCGGAGTGTTGGCTCGCCAGGAGTGATGATGATTCGTGGTTATGGCATGCTAGATTTGGACACGTTAACTTCTACGCCTTGAAGAAGATGTCGAAGACGGAGATGGTATCTGGGATGCCGTTTATTGACCATGTCGATCGAGTATGTGATGGGTGCTTGGTTGGAAAACAGCACCGCAGGCCGTTCCCTGCTCAGTCTACCTATCGTGCAAGTGATGCACTCGAGCTGCTCCATGGTGATCTATGTGGCCCTATCACCCCAGCAACTCACGGAGGAAAGAAGTACTTTTTCCTTGTGGTAGATGACTACTCGAGATACATGTGGGTCGTACTCCTACGATCTAAAGATGAGGCATTTGAAGCGTTCAAGAAGCTGAAGGCTGCAACAGAGATGGAACACAAGCTGAAGGTTCACGCTCTACGGACAGATCGCGGCGGAGAGTTTACGTCGAACGAATTCAACGACTACTGCGAGAAGATTGGCATAAAAAGGTTCCTCACGGCACCTTATACGCCACAGCAGAACGGGGTTGTTGAAAGGCGCAATCGAACCGTCGTTGACATGGCGAGAAGTTTACTCAAGAGCAAGAACTTGCCGGGGACTTTTTGGGGAGAAGCTGTCTCGACAGCGGTCTATCTTCTCAATCGGGCTCCAACGAAGGCGGTGATCGGCAAGACTCCGTATGAAGCAATTTACGGACGTAAGCCGAATGTGTCTCATCTACGGACGTTCGGGTGCGTGGCGCATGTGAAGACGGCGGAGCCGCATCTCTCAACGCTTGCCGATCGTAGCACCAAGATGGTGTTCATTGGATACGAGAGGAGTTCCGGCACCAAGGCATACCTCTTCTACGATCCACGAACCAAGCGTCTACGAATTTCACGCGATGTTGTGTTTGAAGAAAATCAAGCATGGAATTGGAGCGCAGCAGACGATGCTCCAAACGGTAACATATTCACAGTTGAATTGCCAACTGATGATGATGCAAGGGAGGATATCCAGGTGGTTGGCAAGACACCCAACCAAGGTGACCGCAATGGTAGTGATCACCATGGTGCCGACACCAATGACAACGCGCATGGGTTGCAAGGTGATAGCGACAATGACGTGCACGACACGGGTGGAGATCTCGACAACGAGGAGCATAGTGATGATGACAATCAAGATGATGGTCACGATCACGACGACTACGCCGATGACGCGGATGCCAACGACCCGGCATCTACCACGCCCAAGACTCAACCGTCTTCCTCAAGTGCATCTACGCCGACACAATTTGTGTCGCCCCCTTCGCAAGCCACGACGGATTATTTCGGGCCTCGTCGCTACAAGCCCCTCAAGAAAGTCTACAAGTACGCAAAGCCAATTACACTCAAGTACTCCGATTTGTGTTTACTCGGAGTTGAGGAGCCGGCGAACTTCGTAGAGGCGAGCAAAAGTTCAAGTTGGATGCACGCCATGGATGAGGAGATGAAGGCGATTGAGAGCAATGACGTGTGGACTTTGGTAATCTGACCTCCGAACCAAAAGGCCATAGGTTTGAAGTGGGTTTACAAGTTGAAGAAGGACACGAAGGGTACCATTGTGAAGCACAAGGCAAGTCTCGTCGTAAAGGGTTACGTACAACGTCAAGGAGTTGACTATGAGGAGGTGTTTGCACCGATTGCTCGAATCAAGACGGTGAGAGTGCTCCTAGCTTTGGCAGCACAAGAGGATTGGAAGATTCATCATATGGATGTTAAATCCACTTTCCTAAACGGTGACCTCACAGGAAAAGTGTACGTGGAACAACCCCTTATCTACGAGAAGAAAGGCGAAGAAGAGAAAGTTTACAAGCTCAAGAAGGCACTTTACGGGTTGAAGCAAGCGCCAAGAGCTTGGAACGCAAAGTTAGACCGAAGTTTGGTCTCGCTCGGGTTCAAGATATGTCCCCTCGATGGTCCAAATGACAGTTTATCAAGCACCGAAGAACTGGTGAAGGTTGAAGACGCGATCAAGGAGGAGCGTTGGCGTCAAGCTACGGACGAGCCGACGACAGCAAAGACGATCCCTCAGATGCTACGAGAAACGGCGAAGGCAATGCCAAAGGTAAAGCATACGAGCAATTGTGTTTGGGATCTAGGTCGCAGAAAAAGAGTATGTCATGTTTAAGGGGGTGAATGTTAGAATTAAACATGACATAATACTCCTTGTCCGATACGGGCTTGGAGGTAGTTACCGTGTAGGACTAGTATTGCTAGGTATAGCCTAGTATATATATGTATCTACCCTGCCCCTTTGTAACACAACCAGAAAAAGATCAATACAAAGAAAAGTAGCAGGCTCGACACGAGCCTATAGCTATCAAAGAAATCTTCCGATCTGTTTCTTCCGTCGCCAAGTATCGCAAGTGTTTCGCCGACGACGCCGAGACACGATAAAGTCGAGTTGCACGTACGTGTGGTAGGAGAATCCATCCAGCTGCCTGTGTGTGTGCTAGCTTAGCACATACACGTACATTACTGATCCTGGTTGATCTGGTCTAGAGTTCAAAAGCTAACACTCTCAAGCACACCCGAACACGGCCGTCGCCGCCAACACCATTCCCCAGGGCCACCAACCTCTCCACACCCAGCAAGCTAGTCCACGAGCTCCGCCTCACTGCCGCGCACCTCTATGACGAATCCCACGAGCCCGGACGCCCTGTAGAGACGCCTCTGAGCTCGCCACCGCCGCATCTGCCGTCGGACGTCATCATCGGTTGCGCCGGCCACGGAGCTTCCCCGACTTCGCTGTCGCCTCTGCTAGCCCTGCCATGAGCTTCTCTCTCTATCCCCCCTGTTACCTCACTCCAACACGTCCTCTAGCCGCTGTTTCCGTCAAGGCCGAAACCCACCGACGACACTCTGATGACCATTTGGTCACGGCCTAGCGTCCAACGAGCTCGTGGCCGCACGTAGAGCTTGGCTAGCATGTTAGTTGGTTGGTTTGCGAGTTGCAACACTGAACCCACAACCCGCCCGAGCTTTGGCCTCCGCATCCGTGCTCACCGTCGTCGACTCCAACCATCCCATGCTCGGCCACCGCCACCTCCCGACGTGCCGTCCCACAAGCTTTCTAGAGAGCCCATTGGTGCATCGATCTGTGCCCCGTAGGCAATTCCCGAGCCACCCCGCCGCCGCGGCACCTCACCGGCGAGTTAACCCTGTTTAAATGCCAACCTAACTACAGATTAGGCGCTAACCTAGTGGCCTTAGGTCATTGGCAAGTGGGCCCCATCACCAACTAACTTGATAATTAGGCGAACTAACCATTGTCAGGTTTGACCTGGGTCAGTGCAGTTGACCTGCTGATGTCATACTTACACAATGCTGACGCTATAACATATTTTCTGGATTAAAAATAAACCAGGAAATTTCAGAAAATATCCAAAACTTCAAAAATTCATAGAAAATAATCTATAACTCCAAATGAAATAATTTATATATGAAAAATGATCAGAAAATCCACTCTTTCCATCTTTACCATTTTCATGCATGTTAGAACAACTTTTGGCTACTATTTAGGACAAACAAAGTGAATGACATTTAAATAACCACATGTGGAGTATGGATTTGAACCTTGGGTTCAAACCAACTTCATTTAACTGTGTTGCTAGTTGCATTATCTCAATAAAAACATATTTCCATGTCATGATCATGCATCATATTGTTGCATTGCATTGACTATGTTCTTTCTCTGTTCCAGTGTTTGTCCCCTCTCAATAGACGTTGTTCTGATGATGTGATCGATGACATCGATGAAGAGCTATGCTATCTTCAGAAGTGCCAAGCAAGCAAAATCCCTTGTTCATTCCGATACAATCCCACTCTCTCGCTCCTGCTCTTTGTTACTGCATTAGGACAACAACAATTCAACTGTTATATGCTGCAGTAGTTGAACCCCTTTCCTCTGCATGACCTATCTTTGCCATAGTAAATAGTTGAAACCCACTAGCATGAGTAGGAGTTGTTTGGGCCGTGATGTGCCTACTCATTTTGGTTTGCTTGTTATGCCTGCTATGCTTAGAGTTGCGTCAGGTCTGATTCATCTGGTATGGATTGGAATGGTGCGAACATGTCCTACTGTTGATAACTAAGTGTGTGAACATGATTTGGTAAAGGTAGCAATGAGAGGCCACATAGGAGCACATGGTGGGTTGTCTCATTGAAACCATCCTCAGGAAGTGAGTTTAGTGTTTGTGATCCAAGAACAGTTACTACCAGGCGTTGGGCCCGAAACCAATGGACCCTCTTGACTTATTAACCGCCCTTGTCCTCTGTTCAGGAGTTGCAAGTAGTTTCTGGTGTTTGTAATATACTGGAGGCCATGCGCAGCACTGACCCTAGGGGTGGGCTGTGATGCGGCAGGTACGTGGTACGGTGTACCGAGACGCTCATTTGGTGCCTCGGGAACCCTGCACACATCATTCGGGGCTGTAGTGGATACCTCGGCTGGACTCCCTGCGGATGGAACCTGAATAGGCAATAAACCTGGACTAGGGACTTGTGTGGTTAGTTAGGTTGTGGCCGACACCTTCACCAGGCTTCCTCTTGAAGGTTGTCGAGATAGATGACATGTACATGGCGGTAAGTGGCGAGAGCGTGTGTGAAGAAGTACACCCCTGCAGGGTTAACATGATCTATTCGAATAGCCGCGTCTGCGGTAAAGGACTAATGGGTTGCTTGTGCAGTTCATAGACAAGTGAAAGTGGATACTCTAAAATGCGCAAGATAAGCGTGAGTGCTATGGATGGCCTTCACATAGGGAGACGAGAGCGGATTGATACGTCCAATGCATCTATAATTTTTTATTGTTCCATGCTATTATATTATCTGTTTTGGATGTTTAATGGGCATTTATATGCTATTTTATATTATTTTTGGGACTAACCTATTAACCGAGGGCCCAGTGCCAGTTTCTGTTTTTTTGCCTATTTTAGAGTTTTGCAGAAAATGAATACCAAACGGAGTCCAAACAGAATGAAACCTTTGCGATGATCTTTCTTGGACCGAAAGCAAACTAGTAGACTTGGAGATGAAGTCGGAGATGCAACGAGGAATCCACGAGGCAGGAGGGCACGCCCCCCACCCTCGTGGGCCCCTCGTGGCTCTCCTAACCTAGTTCCTTCACCTATATATACTCTTATACCCTGAAAACTTCCAGGAGAGCCACGAAACCACTTTTCCACCACCGCAACCTTCTGTACCCGTGAGATCCCATCTAGGGACCTTTTCCGGCGTCCTGTCGGAGGGGGATTCGGTCACGGAGGGCTTCTAAATCAACACCATTACCTCTCCGATGAAGTGTGAGTAGTTTACCACAGACCTTCGGGTCCATAGTTATTAGCTAGATGGCTTCTTCTCTCTATTTGATTCTCTATACCATGTTCTCCTCGATGTTCCTAGAGATCTATTCGATGTAATATTCTTTTATGGCGTGTTTGCCGAGATCCGATGAATTGTGGATTTATGATCAATATTATCTATGAATATTATTTTGTTCTTCTCTGAATTCTTATATGCATGATTTGATATCTTTGTAAGTCTCTTCGAATTATCAGTTTAGTTTGGCCTACTAGATTGATATTTCTTGCAATGGGAGAAGTGCTTAGCTTTGGGTTCAATCTTGCGGTGTCCTTTCCCAGTGACATAGGGGCAGCAAGGCATGTATTGTATTGTTGCCATCGTGTCATCTTTCTTAATGCGTTACTCCGTTCTTTATGAACTTAATACTCTAGATGCATGCTGGATAGCGGTCGACGTGTGGAGTAATAGTAGTAGATACAGGCAGGAGTCGGTCTACTTGACACGTACATAATGCCTATGTTCATGATGATTGCCTTAGATATCGTCATAACTATGCACTTTTCTATCAATTGCTCAACAATAATTTGTTCACCCACCGTAATATTTGCTATCTTGAGAGAAGCCACTAGTGAAACCTATGGCTCCCGTGTCTCTTTTCCATATTATTGAATCTTGTTTACATCTTGCTAGTTTCTGATCCATTATTTTGCAATCTTTACTTTCCGATCTATAAACCCAAAATACCAAAAATATTTACTTTACCATTTATCTATCTCTATTAGATCTCACTTTTGCGAGTGACCGTGAAGGGATTGACAACCCCTTTATCGCGTTGGGTGCAAGTTGTTGGTTGTTTGTGCAGGTATTCAGTGACTTGTGCGTTGTCTCCTACTGGATTGATACCTTGGTTCTCAAAACTAAGGGAAATACTTACGCTACTGTGCTGCATCACCCTTTCCTCTTCAAGGGAAAACCAACGCAAGCTCAAGAGGTAGCAAGAAGGATTTCTAGCGCCGTTGCCGGGGAGATCTACGTCAAGTCAAGCCATACCAAGTACCCATCATAAGATCTTCTCCCTTGCATTACATTATTCGCCATTCACCTCTCGTTTTCCTCTCCCCCACTTCTAAAACTATTTTCAAAAACCTTTGCCTTTTCTTCGCCTCTCTTCCGTTCGCCTCTTTTCGCTTGCTTCTTGTGTGCTTGTGTGTTGGATTGATTGCTTTGTCACGATGGCTCAAGATAATACTAAATCGTGTGACTTTTCTAACACCAACAACAATGATTTTATTAGCATTCTGATTGCTCCTACTTATATCTGGCCATGGGCCGGGCCGGGCCGGGCTTGGGCCGGGCCTAAAAAAGCCCATGGCAGAAAACTGAGGCCCAGGCCCTCCCAGGCCCTGCCATCAGGCCTACTTTTCAAGCCCAAGCCCGACCCATCTGGTAAAAAGCCCTCAAAAGCCCTTAGGGCTTAGGGCCATGGGCCGGGCCTCTTCCTTAAAATACCAATATGCCAAGCCCAAGCCCGTTTAGGCCCTGTTGGTGGGCTCAAAACTTAGGCCCAAGCCCGACCCATGAGCAAGCCCATCGGGCCTAGGCCCTGGATTTTAGGGCCGGGCCTGGGTGGTCCGATAGGGCCGGGCCTGAGATGGCCAGGACTAGTCCTAGTACTAATGCTGAATCTTGTGAAATTAATGCCGCTTTGTTGAATCTTGTTATGAAAGATCAATTTTCTGGCCTTCCTAGTGAAGATGTCGCATCCCATCTAAACAATTTCGTTCATTTGTGCGATATGCAAAAGAAGAAAGATGTGGATAATGATATTGTTAAATTGAAGTTATTTCCATTTTCGCTTAGAGATCGTGCTAAAACTTGGTTCTCATCTTTGCCTAAAAATAGTATTGATTCATGGAATAAGTGTAAAGATGCTTTCATCTCTAAGTATTTTCCTCCCGCTAAGATCATCTCCCTTAGGAACAATATTATGAATTTAAAGCAACTTGATCATGAGCATGTTGCACAATCTTGGGAGAGGATGAAATTGATGATACGTAATTGCCCTACACATGGTTTGAATTTCTGGATGATTATACAAAAAAATTATGCCGGATTGAATTTTGCTTCTAGAAATCTTTTAGATTCGGCCGCGGGAGGCACTTTTATGGAAATCACTTTAGGAGAGGCTACTAAACTCCTAAATAATATTATGGTTAATTATTCTCAATGGCACACCGAAAGAATCACTAGTAAAAAAGTTCATGCGATTGAAGAAATTAATGTTTTGAGTGGAAAGATGGATGAACTTATGAAATTATTTGCTAATAAAAGTGTTTCTTCTGATCCTAATGATATGCCTTTGTCCACTTTGATTGAGAATAATAATGAATCTATGGATGTGAATTGTGTTGGTAGGAACAATTTTGGTAACAACCCGTATAGAGGCAATTGTAATCCTAGGCCGTTTCCTAGTAATTCCTAATAATTATGGTAATTCCTACAACAAATCTTATGGAAATTTTAATAAGGTGCCCTCTGATTTTGAGAATAGTGTTAAAGAATTTATGAGTTCGCAAAAGAATTTCAATGCTTTGATTGAAGAAAAATTGCTTAAGATTGATGAGTTGGCTAGGAACGTGGATAGAATTTCTCTTGATGTTGATTCTTTGAAACTTAGATCTATTCCACCTAAGCATGATATCAATGAGTCTCTCAAGGCCATGAGAATTTCCATTGATGAGTGCAAAGAAAGAACCGCTAAGATGCGTGCTAAAAAGATTGGTTTGTAAAAGCGTGTTCTTCTATTTTTCATGATAATAATGATGAAGACTAAAAGGGATTGATGTGACTCCTAGAAAATCTTTGTTTTCCAATATGAATCTTGATAAAGATGGGACTAGAGATTGGTCAACTTTAGTTAAAAGGTGTCCCAATGATTCGGAGTTTTCAGATCTAGATGCAAAAATTGATCAAAGTGGGATTGAAGAGGTAAATACTTTAGGTACCAATGAACCCACTATTTTGGATTTCAAGGAATTTAATTATGATAATTGCTCTTTAATAGATTGTATTTCCTTGTTGCAATCCATTTTAAATTTCCCTCATGTTTATAATCAAAACAAAGCTTTCAGTAAACATATCGTTGATGTTATGATGCAATCTTTTGAAGAAAAGCTTGAACTAGAAGTTTCTATCCCTAGAAAACTTTCTGATGAGTGGGAACCTACTATTAAGATTAAGATTAAAATTAAAGATTATGAATGCTATGCTTTGTGTGATTTGGGTGCTAGTGTTTCCACGATTCCAAAAACTTTGTGTGATGTGCTAGGTTTCCGTGAATTTGATGATTGTTCTTTAAATTTGCATCTTGTGGATTCCACTATTAAGAAACATATGGGAAGGATTAATGATGTTCTTATTGTTGCAAATAGGAATTATGTGGCCGTAGATTTCATTGTTCTTGATATAGATTGCAATCCTACATGTCCTATTATTCTTGGTAGACCTTTCCTTAGAATGATTGGTGCAATTATTGATATGAAAGAAGGAAACATTAGATTCCAATTTTCGTTAAGGAAAGGCATGGAACACTTTCCTAGGAAGAAAATTAAATTGCCTCATGAATCTATTATGAGAGCCACTTATGGATTGCATATGAAAGATGGCAATACCTAGATCTATTCGTGTTTTTATGCCTAGCTAGGGGCGTTAAATGATAGCGCTTGTTGGGAGGCAACCCAATTTTATTTTTGTTCTTTGCTTTTTGATCCTTTTTAGTAATAAATAATCTATCTATCCCCCGGTTATATGTTGTTTTAAGTTTTAATTAGTGTTTGTGCCAAGTAAGACCTTTCGGATAGCTTACGGTGATAGTTGTGTTGATCCTGCTGAAAATCAGAAACTTTTACACTTAGTAAATTAGTTTTGAAAATTCACAGAAACATGATTTTGATCTGATTCTTTTTGATATGGATTGGTACACAAATTCCCCAGGTTTTCCTGATTTTGTAAGATTTTTATAGTTACATAAGTATTCTAGAGTTACACATTACTACAGACTATTCTGTTTTTGACAGATTCTGTTTTTCGCGTGTAGTTTGCTTATTTTGATGAATCTATGAGTAGTAACGGGGGGTATGAACCATGGAGAAGTTGGAATATAGTATATACACCAATATAAATAAAGAATGAGTTCACAACAGTGCCTTAAAGTGGTGATTTATTTTCTTATACTAACGGAGCTCATGAGATTTCTCTGTTGAGTTTTGTGTTGTGAAGTTTTCAAGTTTTGGGTAAGGATTTGATGGACTTTGGAATAAGGAGTGGAAAGAGCCTAAGCTTGGGGATCCCAAGGCACCCCAAGGTAAAATTCAAGGACAACCAAAAGCCTAAGCTTGGGGATGCCCCGGAAGGCATCCCCTCTTTCGTCTTTGTCTATCGGTAACTTTACTTGAGGCTATATTTTTATTCACCACATGATATGTGTTTTGCTTGGAGCATCTTGTATGATTTGAGTCTTTGCCTTTTAGTTTACCACAATCATCCTTGCTTTACACACCTTTTGGGAGATACATGCATGAATCGTGATTTATTAGAATACTCTATGTGCTTCACTTATATATTTTGAGCTAGACAATATTGCTCTAGTGCTTCACTTATATCTTTTTAGAGCACGGCGGTGGTTTTATTTTATAGAAATTGTTGAACTCTCATGCTTCACTTATATTATTTTGAGAGTCTTTTAGAACAACATGGTAATTTTCTTTGGTTATAAAATTAGTCCTAATATGATGGGCATCCAAGATGGATATAATAAAAACTTTCATATGAAGTGCATTGAATACTATGAGAAGTTTGATTCTTTATGATTGTTTTGAGATATGAAGATGGTGATATTAGAGTCATGCTAGTCCAGTAGTTGTGAATTTAAGAGATACTTGTGTTAAGGTTTGTGATTCCCGTAGCATGCACGTATGGTGAACCATTATGTGATGAAGTTGGAGCATGATTTATTTATTGATTGTCTTCCTTATGAGTGGCGGTCGGGGGCGAGCGATGGTATTTTCCTACCAATCTATCCCCCTAGGAGCATGCGCGTAGTACTTAGTTTCGATAACTAATAGATTTTTGCAATAAGTATGTGAGTTCTTTATACCTAATGTTGAGTCCATGGATTGTACACACTCTCACCCTTCCACCATTGCTAGCCTCTCTTGTGTCGCGCAATTTTCTCCGATACCATACACCCACCATATATCTTCCTCAAAAGAGCCACCATACCTACCTATTATGGCGTTTCCATAGCCATTCCGGGATATATTTCCATGCAACTTTACACCATTCCGTTTATTATGACACGCTCATTCATTGTCATGTTGCTTTGCATGATCATGTAGTTGACATCGTATTTGTGGCAAAGCCACCATTCATAATTTTTTCATACATGTCACTCTTGAATCATTGCACATCCCGGTACACTGCTGGAGGCAATCACATAGAGTCATATTTTGTTCTAAGTATTGAGTTGTAATTCTTGAGTTGTAAGTAAATAAAATTGTGAAGATCTTCATTATTAGAGCATTGTCCCATGTAAGGAAAGGATGATGGAGACTATGATTCCCCCACAAGTCGGGATGAGACACCGGTCGAAAAATAAATAAATAAATAAAAGAGGCCATAAAAAAGAGAAGGCCCAAATAAAAATGAGAGAAAAAGAGAGAAGGGGCAATGTTGCTATCCTTTTTCGACACTTGTGCTTCAAAGTAGCACCATGATCTTCATGATAGAGTCTCATATGTTGTCACTTTCATATACTAGTGGGAATTTTCATTATAGAACTTGGCTTGTATATTCCAATGATGGCCTTCCTCAAAGTTCCCTAGGTCTTCGTGAGCAAGCAAGTTGGATGCACACCCACTTTGTTTCTTTTTGAGCTTTCATACACTTATAGCTCTAGTGCATCCGTTGCATGGCAATCCCTACTCATTCACATTGATATCTATTGATGGGCATCTCCATAGCCCGTTGATATGCCTAGTTGATGTGAGACTATCTTCTCATTTTTGTCTTCTCCACAACCACCATTCTATTCCACCTATAGTGTTATATCCATGGCTCACGCTCATGTATTGCGTGAAGATTGAAAAAGTTTGATAACATCAAAAGTATGAAACAATTGCTTGGCTTGTCATCGGGGTTGTGCATGATTTAAATATTTTGTGTGATGAAGATAGAGCATAACGAGACTATATGATTTTTTAGGGATAGCTTTCTTTGGCCATTTATTTTGAGAAGACATGATTGCTTTGTTAGTATGCTTGAAGTATTATTATTTTTATGTCAATATTAAACTTTTGTCTTGAATCTTTCAGATCTGAACATTCATGCCACAATAAAGAAAATTACATGGATAAATATGTTAGGTAGCATTACACATCAAAAATTCTGTTTTTATCATTTACCTACTCGAGGACGAGCAGGAATTAAGCTTGGGGATGCTTGATACATCTCCAACATATCTATAATTTTTTTATTGATCCATGCTATAATATTATATGTTTTGGATGTTTAATGGGCATTTATATGCTATTTTATATTATTTTTGGGACTAACCTATTAACCGAGGGCCCAGTTCCAGATTGTGTTTTTTGCCTATTTTAGAGTTTTGCGAAAAAGGAATACCAAATGGAATGAAACCTTTGCGATGATCTTTCTTGGACCGAAAGCAAACCAGATGACTTGGAGATGAAGTCGGAGACGTAATGAAGAATCCACGAGGCAGGAGGGCGTGCCTAGGAGGGTAGGGTGCCCCCCACCCTCATGGTCCCCTCGTGGCTCCCCTGACCTAGTTCCTTCGCCTATATATATTCTTATACCCTGAAAACATCCAGGAGAGCCACGAAACCACTTTTCCATCGCCGCAACCTTGTGTACCCGTGAGATCCCATCTAGGGACCTTTTCCGGCGTCCTGCCGGAGGGGGATTCGATCATTGAGGGCTTATACATCAACACCATTACCTCTCCAATGAAGCATGAGTAGTTTACCACAAACCTTCGGGTCCATAGTTATTAGCTAGATGGCTTCTTCTCTATCTTTGATTCTCAATACCAAGTTCTCCTTGATGTTCTTGGAGATCTATTCGATGTAATATTCTTTTGCGGTGTGTTCGCCGAGATCTGATGAATTGTGGATTTATGATCAAGATTATCAATGAATATTATTTGGTTCTTCTTTGAATTCTTATATGCATGATTTGATATCTTTGCAAGTCTCTTCGTATTATCGGTTTATTTTGCCCTACTAGATTGATCTTTCTTGCAATGGGAGAAGTGCTTAGCTTTGGGTTCAATCTTGCGGTGTCCTTTCCAGTGACAGTAGGGGCAGCAAGGAACGTATTGTATTGTTGCCATCGAGGGTAACAAGATGGGGTTTTCATCATATTGCTTGAGTTAATTCGTCGACATCATGTCATCTTTCTTAATGCGTTACTCCGTTCTTTATGAACTTAATACTCTAGATGCATGCTAGATAGCGGTCGATGTGTGGAGTAATAGTAGTAGATGCAGGCAGGAGTCGGTCTACTTGACACAGACATGATGCCTATGTTCATGATCATTGCCTTAGATATCGTCATAACTATGCACTTTCTATCAATTGCTTGGCAGTAATTTGTTCACCCACCGTAATATTTGCTATCTTGAGAGAAGCCACTAGTGTAACCTGGCCTCAGGGTCTCATTTCCATATTATTGAATCTCGTTTAAATCTTGCTAGTTTCCAATCTATTATTTTGCAATCTTTACTTTCTGATCTATAAACCCAAAATACCAAAAATATTTACTTTACCATTCATCTATCTCTATCAGATCTCACTTTTGCAAGTGACCGTGAAGGGATTGACAACCCCTTTATTGCGTTGGGTGCAAGTTGTTGATTGTTTGTGCAGGTATTCGGTGACTTGTGTGTTGTCTCCTACTGGATTGATACCTTGGTTCTCAAAACTGAGGGAAATACTTACGCTATTGTGCCGCATCACCCTTTCCTCTTCAAGGGAAAACCAATGCAAGCTCAAGAGGTAGCACAGATCCATAGTGGTGTATTGATATGGTGAATATGTGGACTCGTGTGCGCCACCTCAAAAGAGTTACTTGCAGACGTAGTTCAGGATAGCCACTGAGTCAAAGCTAGCTTGCTGTAGTTAACCCCCACCATCCCTTTGTTGATATTGATGCATATGTAGCTAGTTCTGATGTAAGTCTCGCTGGGTACATTTGTACTCACGTTTGCTTAATCTATGTTTTTGCAGAGAGACTCCAGTCTCACTAGTAGTTCCGCATGGACTTCGGCGTTTAGCTTGTTACGTCAGCTATGATCTTGTACCCTTGGTAGGGTCTTGTAGATAGTCAGGCTTCTCAGCCTTTTTCATTTGTAGTTGACTGTACTCAGACATGGTATGCTTCCGTTTCTTGTATGCTCTATACGTTGGGTCATGAGACCTGAGGGAGTCCTAGATTAGGGGGTATCCGGACAGCCGGACTATATACTTTGGCCGGACTGTTGGACTATGAAGATACAAGATTCAAGACTTTGTCCCGTGTCCAGATGGGACTCTCCTTTGCGTGGAAGGCAAGCTTGGCGATTCGGATGTTAGATCTCCTTCTCTGTAACCGACTCTGTGTAACCCTAGCCTCCTCCGGTGTCTATATAAACCGGAGGGTTTAGTCTGTAGGACAAGAACAATCATAATCATAGGCTAGCTCCTAGGGTTTAGCCTCTACGATCTCATGGGAGATCAACTCTTGTAATACTCATATCATCAAGATCAATCAAGCAGGAAGTAGGGTATTACCTCCATCGAGAGAGCCCGAACCTGGGTAAACATCGTGTCCCCTGCCTCCGGTTACCATTAGCCTTAGACGCACAGTTCGGGACCCCCTACCCGAGATCCGCCGGTTTTGACACCGACATTGGTGCTTTCATTGAGAGTTCCACTGTGCTGTCGTGATAAGGTTTGATGGCTCGTCTTGTTTTCAAGGACAACATCACCTCTAGGGGAGCCCTGGCTCTAGGCCAGACTCTCCGGTTGGGCAGCTTCGTCATGACCGCCCGATCGGTGGCCACGCCGACGACGACCTCTCAGGTCATCAAAAATGGCTTCCACGTTGATGCGGAACTTGCCAAACAGATGAATCCAATGGAGCTCTCCTCCCTTAATGAGCTCTTGGATCGCATCGCCGCTCCGGGCGTCGCTACGGACTATGACCGGATCGGGCTTCAACCCGACCAAAGGGAGATTTACTCTCCGCTAGTCACCCACGAGATAGCGGTAGTGGAAGAGCATCGTGTGAATTCTCCCTCTATCTTGAGGACAAACTATGTCCGGACTCCCGAGGTCTCCGAGCCGGATACCCGCCCGCAGGAGGACATGACCCAAACCCCGAACTTAGAATAGGGCGGCGGGCCGGAAAAATTGGGCAAACTCCCGGAGCCCGAGCCACCAAGCTCGGAAGCTTCTCTACCCCTGGGTCTCAGATTGGGTCAGGATTTGTATTTAAATCCACCCACCCACCCAGACTTATGCAATCTTTCCCATATTAGACAAGAGCCCCAAGAGATAGTACATCACTACTGGGCCAGACTCCTCCTTGTGATAAACAAGGTCAAGGACTGTTGCAAGGAAGACGCAGTCTCACTTTTTTGCAAAAATTGCATGAACAAAGGGATCCTCAACGCTATAAGTCGCTGTGACATAGTACACTTTGTTGACTTAGCGGCCATAGTACAGAAGTACTGTGCGATGGAAAGCGCCTGGAAAACCCAAACAAACTTCTGGGATAATCTGGCTCTCACTAAACCCTTCGTCTGAACTAAAAGGGTTAACTCTCGTAAGTCACCCGCTTCAATTCCCCAAAAACCAAAGCCCGCTGCAGGGCGTGGAACCGTATTGGAGGAATGGCTCAATGGGCCATGCAAAATTCACAGCACACCGAATACCATGCCAATGCATAGCCTTAGAGCATGTTGGATACTCCGGCAGGTGGCAAAGAGTGGCGAGGATCTCCTTGTAAACCATAAAGCAGAGCAACATCCCGCCGAAGACAACAATGTGGTACTAACAGTCTTCGAGACTTTCACTTCAAATAATAGGTGCAAACGAGCTCATCGCAGTTTCGCTGAAGTTTACCACGTGGCAAAAATAAATCCGTGGAGCGACACTGCTATAACCTTCAATGCCAGTGACGGACCTCAATTCCAAATAGTCCGGGCACTAGCTGCTTTGGTCCTTAGCCCAATCGTAGACGGCTTCTGGCTCACTAAAGTGCTCATGGACGGCGCAAGCGAATTAAACCTCATCTATGAGGAAACCCTCAACAATATGGAAATTGACAAAAGCCGCATTGAGCAAAGCAGCACGACCTTCAGGGGAATCATCCCTAGTCGGGAGGCACGGTGTGCGGGAAAAATCACACTGGAGTGGTATTCGGCATGCCGGAGAATTACAGGTCCGAAGAAATCACGTTCCAAGTGGCCCCGTTCAGCAGCGGATACCACGCCCTCTTAGGGAGGGACGCATTCACGAGCTTTCAAGCTATACCCCATTACGGGTACATGAAGCTCAAAATGTACGGACCCAACGGAATCATCACTCTAGCTAGTGATCCGGACGTCGCACTCCATGCCAAAAATAAAACTACCGCACTAGCCCTGGAGGCATTATCCAAAGCCCTCACGGCCAAAGAACTAACAACGTTGCGTGCCACAATGGACAGAGACGACGTGATACTCGACAAGCGAACCAAGTCCACCTCTTTCTAGCCAGCGGACGAGATAGTCAAATTCCAGGTCCACCCAACGGACCCCACAAAGACAACTTCCATTGGGACACAGTTGAACCCCACAATGGACACCGCACTGCGAGACTTCCTATGTGAGAATTGGGACATTTTCGCCTGGCATCCTTCAGACATGCTGGGCATCCCACGCAGGCTGGCCGAACACAGCCTCAATATACTGAAAGGATACAAGCCAGTCAAGCAGACTCTTAGGCGCTTCTCAGAGCCTAAGAGACAAGCCATGGGAGAAGAGCTAGCCAAGCTACTCGAGGCCGGATTCATCAGAGATATAAAACATCCGGATTGGCTAGCAAACCTGGTAATGGTACCAAAGAAGGACAAATCCTGGCGCCTATGTGTCGATGTCAAAGACCTCAATAAGGCTTTCCCTAAGGATCCCTTCCCCCTCCCTCGCATTGACCAAATCATTGACGCCACCACAGGACACGACTCACTATGTTTCCTCGACGCATACTCCGGATACCATCAGATAAAGATGGTGGAATCCGACCAAGCCGCAACGGCCTTCATAATGCCATATGGCCCCTTCTGTTTCAACACTATGCCTTTCGGGCTCAAAAACGCCGGCGCAACCTATCAACGCATGATTCAGACATGCCTGGAGAAGCAAATCGGCAAAACAGTGGAGGCATACATGGACGACGTGGTCATCAAAACAAGACACATCGAAACTTTAATAGATGACTTGAGACTCATGTTCGACAACCTCCAAACATACGACATCAAGCTCAACCTGGAAAAATGTGTCTTCAGCGTACCCTCCAGGAAGTTGCTCGGCTTCATCGTTTCCAATAGAGGAATCGAAGCAAATCCGGCAAAAATCCGAGCTTTGTCACAGTTGGCTATCCCAACAGACCTCAAGCAGATCCAGAAACTAACTAGATGTGTGGCTGCCTTAAGCCGCTTTATCTCCCGATTAGGAGAAAAGGCACTACCTCTTTATCGCCTTCTTCGGTACACCGAACACTTCGAGTGGACGGATGCGGCCACGGCCGGACTAGAAGAAATAAAGGCCCTATTGGCCAGCAATCCAGTCCTGACCACGCCAAATACTGGCGAACCTATGCTATTATACATAGCTGCAACACACCGGGTTGTAAGCGCAGTGCTCGTCGTCGAACGAGAAGCAGGCGGACACAAGTTCCCGCTCCAAAAGTCAGTATATTACATGTCCACTGTCCTCACTCCATGCAAATCCCGATACCCACACTATAAAAAGATAGCATACGCGGTCTTCATGGCATCCCGGAAGCTACGACACTACTTTCAAGAGTGTTCGATTACGGTGGCCTCCGAAGTACCACTCAGTGACATAATAAATAACCGCGACGCCATGGGCCAGATCACCAAATGGGCTATCGAGCTCCTTCCGTTCGACATAACATACAAACCACGGCGAGCCATTAAGTCGCAAGTACTGGCTGACTTTGTCACCGAATGGACAGAAGCCGAACTCCCTAAAGAGTATGGCGCCTACTCCAATTGGATCATGCACTTCGACGGCTCTAAAATGCTGGCCGGACTGGGAGTGGATGTTTTCCTGACATCCCCCACCAGAGACACGGTCCAATACGTACTCCAAATATTATACACAGACTCCAACAATGCAGCCGGATATGAGGCTCTGTTGCATGGTCTTCGGGTGGCAGTCTCTATGGGCATTCAACGCCTAGAAGTGCGCGGGGACTCGAACCTCGCAATATGACAAATAAATGGAGACTTCGATGCCAAGGATCCGAAAATGGCGGCCTACCATAATGTCGTCCTCAAAATATCAGCTCAGTTTGAGGGGCTCGAATTCCACCATATGGTCCGAGGAAACAATCAAGCGGTGGATATCCTCGCCCGCATCGGCGCTAAATGCGACCCCGTCCCACCTAATATTTTCTTGTAAAAGCTGTTCGAGCCATCCGTGGTATGGGAAGGGGAGACTGGCAATACAAGTCCGACTCCGAACACAACCCCAGATTCCGAACCATCTGACTAATCGGAGGCTCTGCACCGAAATAACACCTCTGGCCCACGAAATCATGGTTGTCATCGCCCCGTGGACCGATCCCTTCTTGGCCTACCTAAATAGGCAAGAGCTCCTCGAGGACCAAAATGAGACACGTTGTATTGTGCGGCGTTCCAAGGCCTACAAAGTCCATGAGGGAGAGCTCTATAAGAAAAGTGCCACCAGAGTGCTCCAAAGATGCATCTCCAAAGAGGAAGGGCGGCAGCTCTTGGCCGAAATCCATGCTGGACTCGGCAGGCACCACGCTGCAGCTTGTGCACTTGTAAGCCAGGCCTTTCGTACAGGTTTTTACTGGCCGACAGCCCGGGCAGATGCACAGGACCTTGTCCAACATTGCGTCGGTTGCCAACTCTTTGCTAATCAGAGCCATATGCCCCCTACCGCTCTCCAAAAAATCCCCATAACTTGGCCCTTCACGTTCTGGGGGCTGGATATGGTCGGACCTCTTAAAGGGGGAAGCCATAAGAAAAAAATACTTATTGGTCATGGTTGAAAAGTTCACCAAATTGATAGAAGCCAAACCAGTTAAAACGGTTGAATTTGGACCGGTGATAGACTTCATATCAGGAGTTGTACACCATTATGGCGTCCCCCACAGCATCATCACTGACAATGGCTCAAACTTCACAGCCGATGAGGTGAAAACTTGGTGCGGCAACATGGGCATTAAGCTCAATTACGCCTTCGTCTATCATCCCCAAACAAACGGTCAAGTCGAACGTGCAAATGGTCTCATCATGAGCGGCATCAAACCCAGACTAGTGCGATCCTTGAAGGAATCGGACACGCACTGGGTCGAGGAGCTCGACTCCGTACTCTGGGGGATGCGGACCATGCCGAATCGTACCACCGGATACACACCATTTTTTATGGTGTACGGCACAGAAGCAGTACTACCCTGTGACATAATCCATGACTCACCTCGCGTGCGCATGTACGAAGAGAAGGAAGCCGAGCTAGATCGGCAGGACAACTTAGATGCCCTGGAGGAGGAGCATGACGTCACAAAAGTCCGTTCCACATTCTATCAGCAGCAAGCTCGAAGGTATCAAAGCAGAGAAGGCGAACTCGTTCTACGCCTATCGGAGAAGAAGAAGGACAAGCTCAAACCCAAGTGGGAGGGTCACTTAATCATTGATAAAGTTCTCACCGGAGGAGCGTACCGTCTGCGCAATACATCCGATAACAGACTCGAGCCGAACCCATGGAATGCGGCCAGACTCCGGAGATTCTACGCCTAGTGCCGAACTCAATGTTCGTCTCCTTACCTCCGCTCTTTCAATTATGTTCTCCTTCTTCCTTTCTTGCCGTCTTTACCTTCTTCACATCAAGCCTTAAATGTTGTACGGGTGCTTGGATCGCTCCAGCCGCACTATGTGTGCTCACTATACCTGGGGGCTTCCTATACGAAAGCTAAATATAATTATTTTTATGGCTTCCTGCCCACCACATATGCATCTTCTTTCCATATGTGCCTTTTCTTCACCATTATATGCATCGATATGACTTAAGTTTTGGCCATGCTGGGTTGCCTGGCTCTTGTGTTTATGCCCTACATTCCCGTTAATTCGGCTAGGGCATAAGGGGAGCACCTCTGCAATTGTTACTGCCGGTTCAGTCGGATGTGTACCTCAGATTGGGTGAAGCTGAAAGTTAGAGTTCTTAAGGGAATATTCGGTCGGTGAACAAAAGATGTTTTTCGTTTATTACAATGTGAATCCCCAGATGTTTTGTATCCTGCACTTCTGTTCGCAGTTTGGACATGCACATCGATGCATGCGTACCCAGGGAAAGGAACCCCTAACAGAACTATTCTATCTAGAAGATGTTTCTTACTATCCATGTAATATAACATAACTAGTTGGGTACTTGTCTGTTCAAGCACTTATGACCCCTACGCCTGGTTTCCACGCATACCCCGGTTTTACATAACTGAGTGGGTACTCGGATACACTTTGGATTGTCGGGTCCGGGGGCTGAAGCAAAAAGGTTCGCCATGACAAATGATTTTCAATCCGGCTAGGGACTACATATGTCCATTGAATTACATAGTCACTTGGACTGCTATATTCTTCCTCTATACCAACCAACAGGCTGTCTAGCCTACAATCATGTTGGGAATACTTTGCGGCTAATGCTACTTGGTCATGCACCAGACTTACGGGAATCTCTTTCCCATCTGACCCCATCGGTCCGACTTCGGCCATATGGTTTGGGTCAGCCTTGGCGTATCGCGTCTTCAGCATGGCCTAGGCTTCCCTTGCACCTTATCGGCAAGCTGATATCTTCCATAACCGGAAGCGCCGCCATGCTCCTTTGAGCATCTCCACAAGCTTGCCCATGACTCCTGGTAGGGAAGCGGATGGCCACAGGGCCTGCGCAATACCCTGCATCACCTGCCGAGCTTGTTCGTGCAGTTGTGAGAGATCTTGCAGCATATCGCCTGCGGATCCGGGCATCTCCTCTTCAGGACGGCCTATCAGCATACCTACAGACATAACTCTATCAACACGCTTCCTCGCCGAACTGTACTACAGTTCGTTTAAGCACTTACTATAAATGCCGCGTCAAAGCCTCCTGTTCTCCTTCACGGAGTCCGCAAGCTAAGCTCGAACATCTGATAGTTCGACGCTCAGTCGGACATTGACATCTTGGAGATCGTTCTTCTCTTGCCTAACCTATGTGAGCATGCATTCGCCAGTGTTTAGCTGTCGTTGGACATATGTCTCATCGTCTCTAACGATCTTCAGATTCTCTCCGGGATTGTCTGCACAAAATTTTGTTGAGATTAGTAAACTATGTCGAATAACAACTGGTATATGTCCTTAAAATTTTCTTTCTCAAGGCAAGTATTACTAGTGGAGGCCTTCTGGGACTCCTCTCGTTCGGCAACTGCGGCCCTTAGCCGGGTCTTGCATTCTTCCAGCTCTTGAGTTAGGTGGGTATTCTTATCTACAAGAACCTATGCGTACAATGATCCTTAAATCAGTTGTGCCAACTGTTTCAAGTCTCAGGGGCTACTGATACACATACTTATCAAATTTTCTTACCCGTATATCCTTTGCATACTGGTCTGTTGCTCTGGCAAGTCCATCTTGAGAAGCACGGATGTATGTGTCTCCTGAGTTGAAGGCATTGAACGCCTCCTCGGATAAAATACCATCACAGAGTACGGCCCGTCTGCGCTGGTGATTCATGGCACTCTCCACTTCAGAATTTGTAGCGGAAAGCCTGTCCGCATCCTCTATAGGAGGACAATTCGGTGTTGTACCCACATCAGCCTCCATCTGTGAGTCCGGTTCTGGAATCCGGCTGGTGGAGGCGTGGCCGGCGGGGTCTCCGGATGTAGTCCGGCGGCTACTCTTTCTGCCAGGACATAATGACTGATGTTACATTTCAACAATGGTAATCAGGGAGCAAGTTTAAATTGTACCTCTGCAGTGGCGCCTCAGCCCTGACCGCCTTCCTCTTAAGCCTGCCTGGCCGGGAGGCCCTTTGCTGATGAGTCCCTATGGGCTCAGCGTGGAGTTCCGAGCGCCGTCTCTATAAAAGTGTAACGTATGCACATAAGGTATGGCATAGCGAAGGAATCCTTTTCAGAAGTTAGGACCCCGGCTTTACTTACATGCGACACAGGGAGCAACCCGGGATAATCGGCGACAATGACCACTAAGGTGCCATCACAGCTTGCCTGGTAGAATGTCCCGTCGACAAGCTCCATGGATATGTCCGGATCTTCTTCAAGTTCGGGGTCGAGAGCTCGGTCAGGATCCTCTGGCTGCGGGGATGGGCTGTTGAACTCTTTCACGACCTTTTTCAGTTCCTACTTTGAAATAGCCAGGTAAATGATTGTGACAAAAGGAGGCAAGGATGAACCGAGTAGAGTAAAGAATGACAGCTTACCCATCTTGGGGGGTTGTACATGGAAAATCCGTCCCGTGGTTTTATGTGGAGGAACTCCTCTCCTTCTCCTTTATACAAATCGGACAATATTCTCGCCAGAGCAGTGGCAGAGTCCGGACCTTTACGACCACAACGGGTGGCATCGTCTTCTCCATTGAAGTGCCACATGGGTTTCCCCCGATATTGGACTGGCTGCACTCCCCGCATCATGCATATTGACATAACTTCGGTTATTGTCAGTCTCAATTGGGCCAGTATTTTATCCTGCTCATCAGGTAGAGGACTTCTCTATTGTTCTCCTCCTGGGGGCTCCAGGGGTGCCAACTTTGGCGTTTCTTTAGTGGAGTGTTGGTAAACTCAGGAAGGCCTGTCCGGACTGGGTCCGGAAGGGGAACGTCATCAACATAAAACCACTCCGAAGGCTAGTCTTCGGATGCCTTCTTTGGAGTGTCGGACAGATATCCGGTTTGGGCAACACGCCATATTTCGGCTCCGCCCACTTGATATATAGATCCCTCCTGATTACGAGGGACGAGGCAGAATAACCTCTTCCATAACTCAAAGTGAGCCTCGCAGCCCAGGAATAATTCACAGAGGACAACGTATCCTGCGATGTGCAGCACAGAGGCGGGGGTAAAATTATGCAGCTGGAGGCCGTAGAAATCCAGGAGCCCGTGGAGGAATGGGTGGATTGGAAACCCGATGCCTCTTAGCAAATATGGGACGAGGCATAGCCGCTCCCCCTAAGATGGGTTAGGAGATCTCTCCGCTTGCGCCCCGCCATTATAGGTGGCTAGTCCGGCTCGGATGGGGACCATGTATGCAGGTGGAAGAACCCCTTGGGTCTGCAACTCTACTAAACGGCTGTGAGGGACAGAACACTTTTCCCAATCCCCTGGCTTAGAGCTAAGGGAGCAAGAGGAGGAGCTGCGGCGACCGGCCATGATGGAATGGTTTTTCCGGACGCGCTTTGTTGAACGCTTGCCTGGGAGAAGATGGTAAGATTTGGATCTGAAGATCCCTGTCTCTTCAAATAGATAGTTCGTTTATAGGGTCAGGGTGGCAAATGTAAAAATGCCCCGGCTCCTCATATTCGCTCGACACGTGGAAATAACCATTATTGAAGCATAGAAGCCTAGGAGTACAACAATGACGGGAGTCGAACACGGTTTGCCGCAACAGGTACTCTAGATTCGGAGAAGAACCCGCCTTGCAATGCCCAAGACAATCTGCGTGCCGGACTCATCGTCATTGAAGCCTGGTTCGGGGGCTACTGAGGGAGTCCTAGATTAGGGGGTATCCGGACAGCCGGACTATATACTTTGGCCGGACTATTGGACTATGAAGATACAAGATTCAAGACTTCGTCCCTTGTCCGGATGGGACTCTCCTTTGCGTGGAAGGCAAGCTTGGTGATTCGGATGTTAGATCTCCTTCTCTGTAACCGACTCTGTGTAACCCTAGCCTCCTCCGGTGTCTATATAAGTCGAAGGGTTTAGTTCGTAGGACAAGAACAATCATAATCATAGGCTAGCTCCTAGGGTTTAGCCTCTACGATCTCGTGGTAGATCAACTCTTGTAATACTCATATCATCAAGATCAATCAAGCAGGAAGTAGGGTATTACCTCCATCGAGAGGGCCCGAACCTGGGTAAACATCGTGTCCCCTGCCTCCTGTTACCATTGGCCTTAGACGCACAGTTCGGGACCCCCTACCCGAGATCCGCTGGTTTTGACACCGACAAGACCCATGTTTGTAATATTTGGCTCCTCGGAGCCTATCGAATAAATACTTTGAGTTGTAGAGTTTTGTTGTCATGCCATGTTGTATTTGCACATATAGAGCATATTGTGTGTATGATTTGAAATGCTTGGTATGTGTGGGATCCGACAACCTAGTTGTTTATTCTTGGTAGCCTCTCTTATGGGGAAATGTCTCCTAGTGCTGCCACTAAGCCATGGTAGCTTGCTACTGCTCCGGAACACAAGGATTGATTGGCATGTGCCCTTCTTTGTTCATGTGTCTGTCCCTTAGGGGAAATGTCACGTGTTGTTCCTTTAAGTCCTTGTAGCTTGCTATGACTTGGGATCATACGTTGATGACCGACACGTTCGTTGTTGGGTCATGTATGCATGTCCCTATAAGTTAGTGCCACCTTGGGTATACGACTAGTCATGTTGGCCCGGGTTCTCTGTCATATGGATGCTAGCAACACAATCATATACGTGAGCCAAAAGGCGCAAATGGTCTCATGCCAGGTAAGGTGGAACCCATGGGAATACCGTGCGTGAGGCCGCAAAGTGATATGATGTGTTACATGCTAGATCGGTGTGACTTAGGACGTGGTCCTAACAACTTTGGTATCAGAGCCTCACTACCTATAGGATTACCAAGCCAAACTGGTCGAAGTCATGTCTAGAAATGTTTTAATTATATAAAGGATTGTGGAAAGGAACGTAAGGCTCTTCTTACTTCTTTACCTTATGTCCTTCTGATCTCAGTCATCCTATCTTTCCTACGGGGTTAAGGAACTAGGCTTTCTCTTCTTTCTACCAGGATCACATGTTACTAATCCGTAGACTTACAAGATTGATGGACTGAAGTCTCAGTTTAGTTTCTAGTACTTTTGTGTGTTAACAGTTGGTCTGAGAACTTTGATATTGTGATGTTGAGTGGTTATGCCACCATTTTGCAGGATGTCTCAAACCTTTCTAAGCATTTACAGCTATTATGTTCTCTGAGTCATCCCAGGTTTCTAAATAGTCTGATGCATTTGTAAATCCCTTCTTACCGTTCTGAAGTTCATTTGTGCTAGATCAACCACACTAACTACTGTGTTCAGGTACTTCATTGCCTCGGTATATATGTTGGAGTTATTATTATGACCCTAGGTGTCTTAGAGAACCACCTAGTAATCCATCCATGTTTTGTGTTCACAGTGTGATGATTCTGGCCGTCATTCTCGAAAGCATCATGTGATGCCATTTAGTTAGTAGGCATTCTATTCCTGGGTTTTTGAACTCGAGATTCACCCGACTCATTCATGTTGATAGTGTTTGCTAGTTCCTTTAGGATATTAGTAACCTTTGTGATAGTCCTCAAGGTCCGTGGTATTTCCTTCTTCCAAATACCATGAATTGCTTATGGGAGAAGTTCTTTGAACCAAAAGATCACAACAAGAGTGCTCTTGATGAGTTACCCTTTCTATATTGTGACTCTGCCAGTTCTACCTTTCCGCATGGGTTATCCAGAAGAAATATGTTGAACTTGCTCGACATGCTAATCTATGCACCCACAACTCAGAAAATCGTATGTTCTTTTGAGTTGTCCCTCTTTAATTGTTTTTTGAACTTCATCTGTTAATTGATAGTCAAGAGTATGAGTGCAATCGTGTTCATCGATGCCATTATTCTTGTGGTTCGTCAAGTCATTCTATTTCGGAATGACTAGGAGAAATAAAATCCAGTGCCTCATCCATTTTTAGGATTGGGTCAAAGTAGTTGTATCCTGCAGATCAAAATGCTAATCCAGATTTTGTTCTATTCTACCTCGGAGTATCACCCTCTTTCATAATAAGAGTATCATGAGAATTGCACACCTACTTCTCTCCATCATTCTTCATTTCTCGGTATCTGTGTTGGTTACAACCAGAATGCCGACAAGTGAACTGCGATGTATGAAATCAATACTCCTAGCAACCTCGTTGCTTGGTAGTTAAAGTTCAAAAAATTTATTCTTAGCGTGTTGGTTATAGAATTATCATTTTAAGATAGATTGTGCTACCTAGGCCATTTTCCTGGTGCACTCTTTGATCAATGAGTTTGGATTATGTTAATTTCTTGCTCTTTCGATCATAACGTCTTGCCCTGAAAAGCAAGATTGCTCCCGAGCTTAATAACATATCGGTGGTTCGTGATTTTCCGAAGATCTTCTCGGAAGTAGCACCTTGTTCCCTGACTGTTATGTTGAGCTCGTGATCGAGTCGATTTCTTGTAAACCACCCCTTCTCCAAGAACCTGTGTTGGATACCCCTGAGCTAGTTGGTTAAGCTGAACAACAACTTGGAGAGTTGGAAGATAAAAGCTTTATCTGACTTAGTTCATTCCAAAGGGATATCTTTGAGTGTGAGTGTTGAAGAAAGATGATGTTTTCATCGATTGACCCTCGTGATCAGCTAGTGGACCTATCATATTATCCAATCTTTGATTTGAGTATGGGCTATCACCAAATCAAATCAGGACCAATGATATTTGTAATGTTGTCTTACTCATGGTTGTTTCCTCGAGCATACACCATTATATCTTTTGGGTCTGACCAATGCTATCACCTTGTTCACATAAATTGTGGAATTCCACTTATATGGAAACTTGGATGAATTGTTGTTGAGCCCATCAGCAACATTTTTATCTTCTCCATGATTCATGTTGAACATCTAGTTAGTGTTGGAACTTTGTGAGCAATGCCTTCGTGTTCCATTCATGAGGTATATGTTGGATGGAAGAAGTGACTTTCTCTAATTCACGTGTATTTGATGAAAGTTGCCACCGTGAGTTCGAGAAAGATTGTTGTTTGCTTCCTCTAGAATCCTTCCCAAGTCGGTCATGCGTGTGCGAAGTATTCTATGGTTTGTGTCGTGGAAATATCATGTCAAATGTCCTCATGGAAGGACTTAGTTGTGGAGCCATCGCGACGGGTTAGCTTAAAGGGGTTAAACCGGACAAAGGACATGAGGGATTTTATACTAGTTCGGCCCCTTCGATGAAGGTAAAGGCCTATGTCTAGTTGTGATGGGATTATTGGGGTCTCGCTAACCAGGGAGCTGAACAAGCTATGTCTGGTTATTGAGTTGTTGTTTCTTGTCCTTGAACCGCCATCGGGTCGTCCCCTTATATACACGGGTTGACGCCCGGCCGGTTTACAGAGTTACGAGGCCGATTCATACAAGTGTCCGGCTCGGTCTCTCCTTTCCTTATATTACAATACAAGTTACATGACTATGGCGGTTTACCACTATGGGCCCTAATCCGCCTTTGAGCTCCGGGCCTCTAAGCTTCATACTAAAGCGCCATCTTCTGAGACTTCATGGGCTTCACGTTTACACTCAGTAGTTATATCCCCAACAGTTTGGTAGACTGGTCATCTCCATTCCATATGTATTCCTAGCACACTAAGCCACTGATTGACTCATTCAAGGAAGAGAAGTCTATGCTTGGGATCTAATCCATGGACTTGCGTAAAGACTTCGATATCCTCGATGAGACATGAACTTGGTAGTGTTTTACTATAAGACTATTGTGTGGTCATGCTTATCTGGGACAACGTGTTCACATGTGTGTAGCGGAACCAGCTCATGTTTTGGGGCTTGCTATCGTAGTTCATTCCTCGAGAATCTCACAACGCCATCTCGTCGATTTGTGTTGCAAACTTTCATTTTTCTTTGTAGACTTGATGATTCTGGAATATCCTCACACCAACCAGATCTGAATCTCAAGCAGATATGATGGTTGGAACGTTTCCCAAGAACTATAATATTGGTCTCTCTGTAACCCGGTAAAGTGGATCTCGTGGCCAACACACCTAGCCGGAAGACCTATTATTGTAGTATCTTGATTGAGGAAGTTGGCCACCTCCCCATAAGGATTTCATAGGATTTACTCCAGTAGTTGTTCCTTATGGATTCCTATGTTCCCGAAGTCCGACCTTTTACTTGATGTTCTAGATACCAAATCATATCTATAAATGGGTTACGCTAGCGCATCAAGGAGACCATTAGAAGCAAAGTGCTAAATGTCTCTCGGTCGATCATCCATATGTTGTTTTCTTGGCCTCGCTGAGGTGAAATCTAAGAAGGTGTTATCTTCATTTGCATTTGCATCCTCCACCAATATTCATCATGGTAGTACGAGGTGTCACCAAGATCTTGGCACAGATGTTGGTAAACCTTGATGAATATGGAAGTTCTCAAGTTCTTGAGAGCATGCGCAAGCACTAGGTTTTATCATCGGCATTAATTGGGATTTGCTCTCAGTTTCTTTGATTATGCTATAACCATTCAAACAGTGGAATCACTCTCTATTGTTGAGCTTTTTCCATAGTTACTAGAATCATTCCCAGCATTTGCATTTTGTTCCTAGCTTGCACCCGCCATTGTGCCATTTTACTATGGTCTACCTTCTTAGTAATTGTTGTCCAGGATCATCTTCAAAAGTGGACTACCATGGGTCCCATCCATTTCCGATGATAAACAAAAAATCATCCATTGTGTTGTCTTCAACAAGGTAGTCCAAATCATCCATTCTAGTCTAAGTATGCCAATCTTTCGAACTCCTTCAAATGATCGATTGTGATTTGCCTTAGGATAGTATAGAGGGTTTCAGTGATCTTTGTATCAAAAGTAATTCTTTTGCCACTTAAGGGAATAGTCTACGAGCCACCTTCCCTAAGGTGCCCCATTATGGAATCATGGCAATTATCTCCTTGCTACTTTGAAACCATGCACCATCTTACTCAAACGTGGAATTGTTGCCTACCAACTTGAATCTTTGTCGTGTGCTTTTCCATCACCCCTGATGTGTGTTTTGTTTCTCAGCTCGAGAGATATTGTTATGTCTCATTCCATGAGTTGGTCCTGAGTTGCTCGATCTTTGAGGAGATCGATTCCTATAGAGTTTCTTTCTGTCGACATCTTGTTGGATGAAGATCTCGAAAGCAAGGACGTCAAGATCAATTTGAAGCAATGATTCAACATCTTCGAGAAGTGTTGGGGATATAACTATTGGTATGACCCGCCCAGGAGGGGCCGGGTTATACTTGCAAATATTCTTGAAGCCCAAGGCCCAGGATATAGATGGCGGTTTAGTTAAGGGCCCAAGGTCCCGAGGCGACTTAAGGTCTGTAGTGATAAGCCACCATGTATGCGTGACTTGTATTGTAAGGCAAGAATAGTTAAGAGACCGAGCCTGACACTGTTTATGAGCCGGTCGGGACTCTGTGAGCCGCAGGGCGGCGATCTCTGTATATAAAGGGACGACCCGGCGGTGGTTCAGGACAAGTAACATCAACTCGAGAGCTAGGTCAAGCGATTCGCTCCCTGGTTACCAAGACATAAGCAATCCCACTCAAAACTGGATCGTAGGCTTTTAGCTTCATCGTAAGGGGACAAACCAGTATAAACCTCATGTCCTTTGTCCCGATTAACCCCTTTAAGCTTCCTAGTTGCGATGGCTCCACGACTAAGTCCTTTCGCTAGGACATCTGCCATGACAATTCCACGACAGTTGGTGCCCATCATGGGGCCAGCACACGGTGGATTTGAGTTCTTGAAGGGCAGCTTTGAAGGGCTCAAGGGATACGCTGTGGGCCGGATGACCAAGAGTCGTCACAGCAAGCTCTACATCGACGACGCAGGCTGGGGCCCCGATGCCGGCTCAATTGAGTACGAGTACCGGGTCCCCTTCGACGGAATTCACGTCTTCATGGCGGGTTACTGGTACCCGACCGGGTCCTCTTTCACACACCTAGTGCAGGGCCCAGTAACCCGCCGTGGCTCTCCCCGCGTACTGAGGTAGACCGGGTTGCAACACCCGGGGTCGGGGCACCGGTTCAGCCATAGGTGATGGGGCCTTCCCGCGTGAACACAGCTCCACCTCAGTCTGTGCCAACACCTCCGGGTCACTATTATAACCCGTTGGAGAACATGATAGCGGCAGCGGCACGGCTGGCGGCTCTCCCAATCGATCACGACTCTCCGGCAGCGGATGAAACCCGCCGGGTCGGAGAACATCTTTTGATGACCTTAGCACAACAAGAGGCATACTCATACAGCCGGGACAAGATCCATTCGACCCCTCGTCCAAGCCGAAGCCCGAGTTATAGCAGGCACATGGATTCAGTGGCCGTTTCAAGCAACGTCCGGCGCCGTAACCAGCCAGATGGGCATGACCCGACGCGCCATGGGGCCTTTAACTTGGTAGATCAAGACAGAATATGTCAAGACGCTGAGCAAGCGGCGGCTCAGCATGCGGCTGAGCAAGCAGCTCAGCTGACGGCTTACCAGCCATATTCGGTTTATCCAACGACTTCTATCGAGGCAGGTGTGGCCACCAGGACTGGAGGTGTCCCCTTTCTAGTGTCGGCTCTACGTAATGAGCGCTTGCCCAAGGATTTTAAGGGACCTAGGAAGGTGCCGAACTACACGGCCGACTTACAGCCTGGGGCATGGATTGAAAGTTATGAGATGGCTATGGAGTTATTGGAGGTCAGTGATGCTGCGATGGCCAAGTACTTTACCATGATGTTGGATGGGACCGCCCGCACTTGGTTGAAAGGCCTGCCACCTAATTCAATCAGTTCATGGGCGGAGCTAAAAGCCCGGTTTATCCAGAATTTCAAGGATACGTGCAAGTAGCCCATGTCAATTGTGGATTTGACGAATTGCAAGCAAGAGGAGGGCGAGTCTACAACCCATTGGGTGCGCCGGGTTAAAGCCATAATACATTCATCTGATAAGATGGATGTCGGCTCTGCAGTCTTAATGTTGGAGAAAATTTGTCGTTTTTTGCCTCTGGAACAAAAGTTGGGGCGGCTCAAGCACGATTTTAATGATATGGACACGCTGATGGCGGCTCTGGTCAAGTACACCGACTCTGATAGTACCAAGGATCCCGAGTCTGATGATGACAAGACAGGGAATGGAAAGAAGAACGGCAACGACAAGGGCCCTCAGCACAACCCGGCAAATCAAGGAGGTAATAAACGTAAGGCTGACGGTAGTTTGGATTTTGTAGCTAACACTAGTGCGCATGGTAACAACCAATGACGCAAGGGGAGGCCACCTCCCCGGTCTGGTGGGTCAGGCCCCACACTTGAACAGTTATTGAACAAGCCATGTCCAAGGCACGACACTCAGCAGAAGCTGGCTACCCATCTATGGAAGGACTGTACGATCATGAAGGCCTTCAAGAATTCCAACATGTTCGATGGTAATAGTGGGCAGGGCGGTGGCTCAGGCGGCGGCGGTTTTCATGGCCCAGGCGGCGGTTCAAATCCCAACTTTCAAAATTCTCAAGGCAATCAAGGTGGATATAACCAACAAAATGGCCAGAGTGGTCAGCAACAGCAGCAAGGGGGATACCAGAGCAATCCGAAGCAGCTGAATAGTTGGCAATATCATGTGTTTACCACCAGTTTATGCAAATGAGACCAGAAGCTTCATAAGACGGCTATGAATGCTGTTGAGCCGGCAGTTCCTCGTTATTTAAGATGGTCTGAGTAGCCTATTCTATGGATTAGGGAAGATCACCCTCCCCGGGTCGATAATCCGGGTCACTTAGCCTTGGTGGTGGCCCCTCAGGTAGGTGGATATAAATTCACCAAGGTACTCATGGATGGAGGCAGCAACATCAACATCCTCTATTATGAGACCTTCCGTCACATGGGGTTAACTGATAAAAGCCTTAAGTAGTCCAACACTGTCTTCCATGGCGTCGTGCACGGCAAATCGGCATATCCAGTTGTAAGATCGAATTGGAGGTAGCCTTTGGGGATGAATATGACTCTAGGGCTGAGAAATTGACATTTGAAGTAGTCAAGATCAAGAGCCCATACCATGCTCTGTTTGGGCGGCCGGCTTATGCCAAGTTCATGGCACGGCCGTGTTATGTATATTTGCAGCTCAAGATGCCGGGTCATAAGGGAACCATCACGGTGCACGGAAGTCGGAAGGTGGACTTGGAATGTGAAGAAGGCGGCACGGCCTATGCTGAGTTGGTCTGTGCAACAGAAGAGTTAAAATTCTACAAGGACAATGTTGATTCGGCGGACATGACGTCTTTGAAAAAGCCAACCACAGAGCATGAGCTGGTCATGAAGTTTAAGTCGGCCGATGATACTAAACTTGTTGACTTTGTTCCAGGCGACTCACCCAAGCAGTTCAGTATCAGTGCTAATTTGGATCCTAAATAGGAGAGCGCGCTCATCGAGTTCATCCGTGAGAACCGGTACATCTTTGCATGGAAACCTTCTGACATGTCGGGTGTACCAAGAGAACTCGCTGAGCACACTCTTAATATTGATCCAAAGTTTAAACCGGTAAAGCAGTTTCTTCGGCGGTTCAATGAGGAGAGACCGAAAGCCATTGGTGAGGAGGTAGCCCGGCTCTTAGCAGCTAGGTTCATCATTGAAGTTTTTCATCCCGAGTGGTTGGCTAACCCGGTGCTTGTGCTTAAGAAAAATGGCACTTGGCGTATGTGTGTGGATTACACGGATTTAAACAAAGCTTGTCCAGCTGATCCCTTTGCTCTCCCTCGTATTGATCGGTTATCATCAGATCAAGATGGCAGTTAAGGAACAGGAGAAGACGGCGTTCATTACTCCGTTTGGAGCCTTCTGCTATGTATCAATGCCTTTTGGGATCAAGAGTGCCCAGGCGACTTATCAACAATGTGTGCAGAATTGTCTTCATAATCAAATTGGGTGCAATGTTCATGCTTATGTGGATGACATAGTGGTGAAGTCCAGAGAGAAGGAGACCTTGATCGATGATCTCAAGGAAACCTTTGACAATCTTTGGGTTTACAAGATGATGCTTAACCCGGCCAAGTGTGTTTTTGGTGTGCCTGTAGGCAAGCTTTTGGGTTTTCTGGTTTCTAACAGGGGCATCGAGGCTAACCCGAAGAAGATCAAGGTCATCACCTCTCTGGCCAAACCAGTGTGTATCAATGACGTTCAGCGTTTGGTGGGTCGTATCGCTGCTTTGAGCCGGTTCATAGGCCGGTTAGGTGAGAAGGCCATACCACTATATCAAATGATGAAGAAGACAGATAAATTCGTCTGGAGTGACGCTGCCAACGCTGCTTTTGAAGGTCTGAAGAGACAGCTGGCTGAGCCACCGGTTCTTGCTGCTCCCATTGATAAGGATCCCTTGTTGTTATATGTGGCTGCTAACACACGTGCCGTCAGTGTAGCCATTGTGGTGGAACGCAAGGAGGTTGGCAAGGAACACCCGGTTCAACGGCCGGTTTACTGCATCAGCGAGGTGCTTATTGAGTCCAAGCAACGGTATCCACATTGGCAGAAGCTCGTTTATGGGGTGTTCATGGCAAGTCGGAAGCTTAAGCAATACTTCCTGGGCCACCCCATCAATATGGTTAGTTCTGCTCCTTTGGGGGATATCATTCAAAACAGAGAGGCCACAGGACGAGTTGCCAAGTGGGCCATTGAACTTGGGCCTCATGGTTTAAAGTATGTGCCACGTACTGCTATCAAAGCTCAAGCATTAGTGCATTTCATCAACGATTGGACAGAGCTGCAGATGTCTGAAGAAAAGTCGGACAATACATATTGGACTATTCACTTTGATGGTTCCAGGCAATTGGAGGGCTCAGGGGCTGGAGCTGTTTTAGCTTCCCCTCGAGGTGACAAATTTTGTTATGTGCTATGGTTGATGTTTCCCTGTACTAACAATGGGGCTGAGTACAAAGCCTTACTCCATGGTCTCCGGATGGCTAAGGAGATGAGCTTAAGCCAGGTAAGATGTTTCGGCGACTCAGATCTGGTAGCTCAGCAGGTATTATGCAAGTAGGATTCTAAGGATCCTCTCATGGCGGCTTATCGTCGGGAAGTCGATGCAATTGCTGGACACTTCAAGGGTTATCAAGTGGAGCACATTGACCGCAGAAAGAATGAGGCGGGTGATGCTTTAAGCCAGCTTGGCTCTCAGCGTAAGCCGGTGCTGCCTAATACTTTCTTGGATATTCTGCACAACCCTTCTATTAGGTTACCCACAGAGGAGGACTTGGCTGTTCCTGACCCGGAAGCACAATTGGTGGCGGCTCTTCATGTCATTCCAGATTGGACGGTGCCATATTTGGCTTACATGACCCGGGGCGAGTTGCCTGAGGATGAAACCTTGGCCAGGCAGATGACCCGACGGTCTAAGTCTATGACAATTGTCAATGGCGAGTTGCATCATCATAGTGTTACACGGGCATTTCACCGTTGCGTCTCCCCTGAATAAGGCCAAGAAATTCTGCGTGAGATTCATGAAGGGGATTGTGGTCATCACACCGGGTCAAAATCCCTCGTGGCTACACTACAAAAAAAGACACATCTGTGACATTTTGGGCCGAACGAATTTTTTTCTGTCATACATATGACACTTCTATGACGATAATTGTGACAAAACCCGGTATCATCATAGATGTGGTGGGCTCCTACTTCTATGACAAAAAATCATGACAGAAAATGGGCTTTTCGTCCTGGGCGGGCCGGAGACGCAGATGCATGACATTCTTTGGGCCATCCATGACGGAAAAAATTGTGGTAGAAGCGAGCGGGAGGAAAATTTTGGGGAGTTCCCGGTTACGGTGGGAGGTCGGGGGCCAAGCGATGCGTGTTTCTCTCGTACACGCACGTGCATGTGTGCGAGGCGTAGGCTCTAACTGAACCCAAGAGAGGCGTTGGGCTCTAACTGAACCCGAGCGATTGCACTGCAGGATGTGCGTTACTGAACCCGAGCGATCGATCGATAGCTGTTAACTCAACCCGATCGAGCGATTCCTTTGCTACTGCTGCTAACTGAAGCCAATCGATGCTGCTTGTGGGATGAACAATGAGTGTTGCAGGGGGGGTTGGATGAACAGTGAGCGGTGGTGTTGCCTCTGGATGAACAGGACCCCGTGGTGTGGTGGAGGGCTGGATGAACAGTAGACTGTGGAGGGGTGCCCGTGGAGGGATGGTTGAACAGGACCCCGTGGTGTGGAGGGCTGGATGAACAGTAGACGGTGGAGGGCTGGATGAACAATAGACGGTGGAGGGATGGTTGAACAGTAGCCGGTGGAGTAGCGCACGGTGGAGGCTGGATGAACAGGAGCCCGTGGAGGCTGGAGGAGGTCGACGGTAGCCCGTGGAGGCTGGAGGAGGTCGACACTGGAGATGAACAGTATCCTGTGGAGTCCCGTTTTGCGGTACGCCACACCCCTCCCGATGAACAGGACCCCTGTTTCGACCGTAGGAGGTCCGTTCGTCCATTTTGCGGTACACCAGACCCCTCCCAATCAACAGGACCCCCGTTTCGACCGTAGCAGGTCCATTTCGTCTGTTTTGCGGTACGCCACAGCCCTCCTGATCAACTGGACCCCCATTTCGACCGTAGGAGGTCCGTTTCCTCTGTTTTGCGGTACGCCAGACCCCTCCCGATGAATAGGATCCCGTTTCGAACGTGGCCAATCGAACACAAGGTCATTTCCTCTGTTCTGCGGTACGCCAGGCCTCATTTCCATCGCATGTTCCGTCCAAGCCCTCCCGATGAACACGACGCATTCCGTTGCCTCCCGATGAACACGGCGCATTCCGTTGCCTCCCCATGAACACTACGCACTCCGTTGCCTCCCCATGAACACGACGACAATGATGTTTCTCCGTTCCGACCCAGCCATGTACACGAGCCCTCGCCATACGTATGCGCGAGTAGGCATTCGAGACCCCGCCCGTATGTACACATACGTGGCCGTATTTTCTTTCTTGCACCCTGGCCGTTGTACGTACGTGTACATGCTACGTGCACGCCTCTACTATGACACGTGCGCGCCTCTACATCCACCAGTATATATGTACGTACACGTTCGCGACCAGAATGACAACGCTACGTACGCTTCGACCAGGTGGGTCCCAACTGTCACGCAATTCCTTGCGTGCGAAGATGTAGCTGGTGGGTCCCAGCAGTCAGGGGGGCGAATCGTTTTTTTGCCCAGACGCACTTCCATGCGTGCGAAGATGTAGCCGGTGGGTCCCAGCAGTCAGGGGGGTGAATTGTTTTTTTCGGACGCACTTCCTTGCGTGCGAAGGTGTAGCTGGTGGGTCCCAGCAGTCAGGGGGGCGAATCGTTTTTTTTTTTGCCCGGACGCACTTCCTTGCGTGCGAAGATGAAGCTGGTGGGTCCCAGCAGTCAGGGGGAAACATTTCTTTCACGAAATACAGTGGCCTGTCTGGTGGGTCCCAGCTGTCAGGTGGAGGAATCATTATTTTCCGCGTAATAAGGAGGCACTTCCTTGCTGCGGCCGTGGACCCAGCTGTCAGCCTCTCCACGTACAGTCCACCTCCAATGGAAGTCGTTCCTTGACCATGTTGACCAGGCCGCGCGGAGAGCACCACGGTGGTGGACAACGGCGAGGCCTAGGAAGGGGACGACACGGAGCCGGGGAAGACGCGGCAGTGGAAGCCCGCGCGGAGAGGAGTATGAGGGTTTACTGGTTCGGCTGCGGTGTGAGGTTGCCGTCGCTGGAGGGCCGGGCCAGCGGTGGGAATAGTAGGGGGCGGTGAGGCCTCCGCGGCAGCATAGCCGGCCACGGGAGGCAGGAGCATGCGGCACGACCAGCGCTGCTTTGGGCGGCTGGAGCAAGAAGACCAGAGGTTGAAGAAGCACTACGGCCGTTGGATGGACATCGTACGGTCACTCGAGCTAGAATCGTTCATATTGACTAAGTTGACAAAGCCCTCCGTCCTCGTCAACTTAGTTGGCCCACAAGTCATCCTCCCACTATGGTGGGTCCCAGCTAGCAGGGGGGTATTCATTTTTTTATGCGTAATAAGGAGGCACTTCCTTGCGTGTGAAGATATAGCTGGTGGGTCCGACATGTCAGCGGGGGGAACATTTTTTTTGCGAAATACAGAGGCACCTTTGCCTCTATCACCTTCCAGTGGGTCCCAGCTGTCAGGTGGACGAATCATTATTTTGCGTGTACAGTCCACGATCGATGGATGTCGTTCGTTGACCACGTTGACCAGGCCATGCCGAGAGCACCATTGCGGTGGACGACGGCGAGGCCTAGGAAGGAAACGACATGGAGCCGGGGAAGACTCGGCAATGGTTGCCCACGCGGTGGGGAGTACGAGGGTTTACTGGTCCGGCTGCCATCGCTGGAAAATAACAGGAGGTGTGGGTGAGTAGAGGAATGGCCTGGCCAGCAATGAAGTAGGGTGGGGCGGTGCGGCCTGTGCGGCAGCACAGCCGGCCACGGGAGGCGGGAGCAGGCAGTCCCACCGGAGCTGGTTTGGGCGGCTGGAGCAAGAAGATCAGATATTGAAGAAGCAGCACGGCCGTTGGATTAACATCCAACGGTCACTGCTGCTAGAATCGTTTGTGGACTAAGTTGACAAAGCCAAAATACACGTCAACCTAGTAGACCCACAAGTCAGCCTCCAAATTTGTCCCAAACAGCATACAACCCAAAATTTCTAGCCAGATTCAAATTAATTTTAAATCTAAATATACCTTAATTTAAATTCAATGAAATTTTACCCGCACAAAAACAATGAAATTTAAAATATCAAAATCCGAAAGAAAACTGTATTTTGGAACTAATTGCCTGTTTGCTGTATTTTTTTTCATTTTACAGCCCATTTATTATCACTTATAGCCCATTTCTTATTACTTATAGCCCATTTCTTATTACTTATAGCCCATTTTCTGGGCAAAATGCATCCCTCCTCGTCTTGAAAGATTTCCGGCCCAGCAGGGCGTAGAAAAGCAAGTAGGCCTATGTTGGTTATTCTGCAAAAAAATAGGTAGAGCCATTTTTCAGAAAGGAAAAAAACAAACTGGGCTGGTCATGTGCTAAACATATGAAATAAAAGCCTGGGCTAGACGGGCCACGGGTCCCGCACAACCCAGTTGATACCCTTCTCCGTCCCGAAAAAACAAAATTACTGCGCGTGCTGCTGGGTCCCTACTGTCATCCTCACCATGTATAGTCATCTCCTTATTCCTCTTGGTGGTTGACCATGTTGACAACACCGGAGGGCGGCGCCGCGGCGAGCGAACCAAGGCGGAGGACGATGGTGAGGCCTCGGACGGGAACGAACAGGAGCCGGGGAAGATTACAGCCAGCCGTGGGAGGCGGGAGCAGGCGGTCCTGCCGGCACTGGTTTGGCTTTGGCGGCTCGAGGAAGAAGAGACTGAAGAAACGCGACAGACGTTGAATGTCAATCCAACAGTCAAGGTTGGCAAAATCGTTTTTGACTAAGCGGACACCAAGTAGCATACTTTTTTATATATAGGAAGAAAATTGCGAGGAAAATGCATTCGTCTGTCGTCCTCCTCACAGGGAACGTTCGCCACATAAGTGACTAGCACCCTTGGTTTTCAACCGAGAGGTCTTGGGTTCGAGTCCGAGGGAACTCTCAGTTTTGTCCTGCTTCCTTCCTCGCAAAAAAAGGGAAAGAAAATCAAAGACTTGGGAAGGCGTACAGAACAAGCTAGTGTACCAGTAAAGAGACGTTGTCGAGTTTTAGAAAAAAGAAAGACGTGCTCCTGTAGCTGGTTCGAATCCAAACCTAGACTATGACTATATTCTATATATGGTGCTATGCTACTCTGCAAGGAATGAAACTGACATATCCAACGTTCGCTTCTCCTCTTCTCTACTTACTCTGCCTAGCATCAGAAGCTCTGGCCGCAGCAACCATGTCCGCTGGCTGCTCGTCCACCTGCTCTTCAGCAGGCAACAACCAGATATGCGCCAAGTTGCCACCGTACCATCGCCTATGGGTCTCATCACACCCCCGCCGGCACGCGCACCGTAGCCGATTGCTCATCGCAACCCGCTGCCGTTGGTGTGGTGCCACTGCTGCAAATCACGCAGAGTCATCCATCGCGTCTCAACCACAATCCGCAACCCTGGCCGAGTCTTCTACAAATGCACGAATCATGGGGTAATAATATGTTTAAGTGTTGTTCTGCTGCTTTTAGTTGCTGATTTTTTAATAGTTTGGTTGATGATCTTCCAATTTGATTCATGCAGAAAAGGGAAGATTCGTGTGATTTGTATTTCTAGGAAGTTGCTGATGTGGGGGAATGCAACTACGCTGATTATTTGGTTAGCCGAGGAATCCCAATACCAGCAGGTTGGGGTGTTGGACAAGTAACTGAAGGAACGACAGAAGAGGAAGATGCAGAGCAGGAGGTTAAAGATGCAGTTCCTCTGATCATGGCCAAGCAACAGCTGCTGAACGGCCTTGACAGCAATGAGGAGATGAAAGAGCTTGTGAAGATAATGGGCAAAATTGATGTGCTCTGTAGGATGATTGTCTCTTTATTTGCAGTGTATGTAGCACTCGTGATGTATTCAGTGGCTACGACATGAGCACTTTGCTGAAACTAGTAATGAATGAAACCTGTGTAGCAGGCTGGGCGTAGTGTTGTGAACATCTAATGATTTCTATAAACGGAAATCAGGTGGTATCCCCTTTTGCTCATATAAATAAATAAATAGCAGAGGCCCTGTCGGGTCAGCTTTGTTCTCATTCGAAGACGTCGAGCAAATTGCAGTCCAATAGCAAACTATGTCATCAAATTCAAGTTTCACAGCCAAATATGAGTACAACTACACAACAATGTCATCATGTTTTAGTTGTCATACAATCACCAAACACAAATGAGCATACATAACAAGTGATTTTCTCACAGCAAAATACTAAACAACATGTTCATCAGGTTTCAGTTGTCATAGCAAACACAATTTCACATAGTAGATAAAAAACATCTTCTGACAGGCAAATACGACAAAAGCAATGTAATCATCATCCGCAGCAGCAGCGTCAACATCTTCGCCATGTGTATCAGTCTGAATCATAATTCCCCACGGTGTCATCTTCTTCTTCATCCTCAACGTCCTCGAATGTTGGCTTCTTCTTGATCAACTCTTGTATGTCCACAGCATGCAGGCAATCTTTTCGCCGGCGTCATTGACGTGATGGTTCTCAAAGATATTAGGAACATCTGTGTTATCTTGTACATCAGGAGCAGTGTAAGCATCATCTTGTTGTGCAACTTCATTAAACGAATTCCTCTGCTCAAACCTTTGCAATACTCTCCAGTCATCGCTACGAGAAAATGTGTCTTCCAAGAAAAATATCTGTGTTGCTTGACATTGATGGATTTGAAATAATCATCAGCTCTGGGTTTTGCGATCCTGGAAAACAGGTTATACCAACGACAGCACAACAGAACCACTCACCGATGATCCTCGAAACTGGAGATATACTGCAACTAAACAATGTCTATTATGTTAGCATCCATTTCAATTGTCTCTTTGTCATACGTATCCGTGCACATGATGGCACTGGTTTGTGTCTTCCTGCCTTCGTCTCGTGCAAGGGTGTTGTAGCGCACATCTCCAACAACGCAAGATTCACAATGTCTTACCCGAGTATCAGGACCCATTGCTAGTGAGTAAAGGGCATCATCAACTGCATGCCCATCCTCCCGCATCTTCTTAAACTATGGTTAGAAAATAGACAAGCTGGTCATCTTATGTACTCAATATATTAAAAAAACTGACAGTGCACTTCAAAAGCTTACATGGTTCTTGAACCATTTTGCAAATCCTTCCATAACCAGTTTGTCAATGTTTCTTGGATTTTGCGGCAGTAACTCCTCTTTGTAGATGTTGCACAACATAGTGATCGCGTCAAACTTCTAAATATATAAGAATGTGCTGCAAGTTTAGTAGATTACGATGTATAAGCTGTAGTACTGCACTTACTTGATATAAGGAAGTATCTCAGGACAGTTATTCAACACATACCAAACCATTTTGTCCAAATATTTAGGTTTGTCCTCTTGTCGACTCTTCCCTGTAACTCGAACAGAATAATCGAAAACATTGAGCCCGGGATTGTCTTCACCCACCTCTTTGCTAAGCTGATCAGCTGTTTCAATGTATTTTGAGCAGAATGTCAATGCTTCTATAGCAATGCAGGCCTCTGCAATGGAACCCTCGGGTCTAGCTCTGTTCCTAACATAGCCTTTGAAAGTGCCTAGCCGCCTTTCAATAGGGTACATCTAGCCATACTGTACTTCACCTCTAAGTAGTGCCTCATCAGGTAGATGAACAGCCAAATGCACCATCACATCAAAGAAGGCTGGAGGATATATCTTCTCAAGGTCGCATAGGATAGTTGGTATCTTGTCTCTAAGACACTCCAAAGCATATATCCTGATATTTCTACTGCAGAGTTCCCTGAAGAATTGTCCCAACTCTGCAACTGCTCTGTATAAGTCAGGGCGGCCCAATCCTCTAAGGATAACATGTAAACCCTTTGAAGTAGGACATGGCATTCATGAGTTTTCAACCTTTGTACCTTGTTTCCATCTGCACTGACTCTCCTTTCAGGGTTGGAAGCAAATCCATGTGGGAATCTCACATGTGACAGGACCTCGCAGAATTCTTTTCTTTTTACCTTGTCCAAGACGTACACAGCTGGTGCCATATCCCATGGTTTACCTTCATCTTGCACCTGCAAATCCTTTCTGATACCCAGGTGTGTCAAATCAATCCTAGATTTTAAGGTATCTTTCGTCTTGCCTTCAATGTTAAGAAGTGTGCCGATAATGATGTCACATATATTTTTCTTGATGTGCATCACATCAAGATTATGCCACAGATCCAAATCTTTCCAATACTCCAAGTCCCACAAAGTGGACCTGCGAGTAAACAATAATCTCTCTTCTACCGTGCCACGCTTCCTTTTCCCGCTACCATTACCAGGATGGTTTCCTGGTGTAATATTCCTGACCTTCTCTAATTCCACTTGCAACTCATCGACAGTGAGCCTCTTTGGCGCATCACGGTTTCATGCTTTGCATTGAACACATTTCTTTGGTATTTTCTAGGATGTGGCTTGTCCTTGGCAAGGAAACGGCGGTGTCCAATGTAACAGATCTTGCAAAGTATTGCGTACGACAGCGGATTCCTGTCACAGCGAACACATGCATTGTAACCATGTGTCGTTCGCCCTGACATAGTGCCCAAAGCCGGATAATCATGGATGCACCAAATTACAACAGCACGCAAAAAGAAATCAGCTGGTGGGCTGCTATATAGGTCTCGAGTGAGAACACCCTTCCATAGCTGTTGAAGTTCCTCCACAAGAGGCTCCATGAACAAATCAAAATCCTTTACAGTACTTTTTGGACCTGGGATGAGCAAGGCCATCATGTAGTTTGATTCTTTGGTGCAGACATTTGGAGGCATGTTGTAAGGGATAACAAGCACTGGCCACATGCTATATGTGGCGCTCTGGTGGCCAAATGGGTTAAATCCATCTGAAGCTAAGCCAAGTCTAATGTTTCTCGGGTCAGCAGCAAACTCTTTGTGTTTATCATTGAAGCTTTTCCACTCACTACCATGAGATGGATGGCTCATTACATTCTGACCTCTGTACTCCTGGTTCCTAGAATGCCACAATACATCCTCTCTTTTTTCAGCATCATGAAACAACCTCTACAATCTTGGTGTAATTGGAAAATGTCTAAGAACATTATGAGGAATCCTCTTCACAGCATCGCCATCTTTCCATCTTGATTATTTGCATTTCAGGCATTCACTTAAGTTGGCATAATCCTTCCGGAACAGAACACAATTATTCTTACAAACATGGATCATATCATATCCAATTCCAACTGCACGAAGGAAATTCTTCATTTTACTTTAGGTGTGTGGCAGCTCAGACGCATCTGGGAAAGATTTGCGGAAAGCAGCCAACATCGCATCGAATGATTTGTTGGTCATCCGCTCAGATGTCTTCACCTGAAGAAAGGTGACCATAGCTGAGAATACTGACATCTTATTTCCTGGGGTGACAGCAACGTTGCATTGTTCCAACATGCGGGCCCACCGTTTTTCTTTTGCAGGTGAAAGTTCACGGAATGCACGAGCATTTCATAGCATTGTTTCAATGTTGGTCAAACTCACTGGCTCTGCCACCACCACCTCCTCCTCCTCTTCCACCTGAGCATCAGGCAGATCAAGATGGTGATCTGCTGCTTCCACGTAGTCAATAACATTGACGTTCACAGCTTCACCATGATGAACCCACCTAGTATATGTGACTGACATCCCATACAAGTGTAGATGATTTTGCACAGTTGACTGGGGTCTTGTAACTGAATTCATACAACTGCTACACG
>NC_057798.1:631351944-631363015 GCF_018294505.1 Triticum aestivum
AGGATTAGGCCCACCCCACCTGAAAATCGGGGGGGGGGGGGGCATAAATAGATTAGATGGAAAGTATACGTAGCAGCTACGTAGCCCTTTGTAAGTCTAGGATTAGGCTTCTTATTTTGGGAGGACGTTGTCCTGGCGGTTTGCTAACATGCGGTCCCACGTGTCAGTGCTTTACCAAGCCAATCCGCGTCCCACATGAGGTAGAACAACGGCAGAAGCAACACGTGGTTAAGTTGAAGAAGATGAGGGAGAAGCGGATTCAGCAACGAGTGAAATGATGGTTGCTTCATCCCTCCAAATTCTTTTTTTAGCATTATTACTTCGTCCCTCCAAGTTAACTACGGGAAAGGTGCAGCTTTGTGATTTGACGCCTCATTGCTCATTACTACATCGGTGCCATGACTGGGGTGCTTCACCCCGGCTGCTCTGCACTGTATTCCGGTATGGCAAGTGGACCCGGTAGCTTGATGTCCCACATGTCGATGAAAGGGACTAGAAGATTTATGAAAGCGAGCGCTCCACTCTTACGACGGAGGAGTAGACGACACGACGGCCCAGTGAACTGTCACTTGTACTGTATAGTACTATAGTTTTGCTGTTTCGCACGATCCATCAATACAAACCCGATTAAATAGGAAAGGGCGGGATTTTTCCCGCGCGGTAGATGATACTGGCCATACATTTCAAAGGTAATTTTAATGTATGCAAACTGAATAATTATAAGTAACAATATGATATCTAGTAAAACTAAAAACACATATGATTTATTGTGTTAGAGTGTAGTAGTAGTGCTATATTGCATAGTTGTTAGATGTAACATGCGAGAACGTGTAGAGATGTAGTTTTGGAGGGCCTACAAAGAGAAAAGCGTAATACGGTCACCGAACTTTAGAATAAGCTGATTACGGTCACTATATATGTTTTGTGGTGATTATACGGTCACTTGCTCACAGTTCAGCATCGGATTGCACTCTGTTGACCGGCCAAATAGTCTGCGTGGCGCCATGTTGACTAGTTAAATTGACCATGTTCCTTGTGGGTCCCACCTGTCAGTTCGCATAGGAAAAGGTCAGACAAACACAAATTTATGCAGGCGCGACAAGGCTCCAACCCCATGCGCGGGAATCACCTGGTTGTGTATGTGCCTGTCAGGGCCTGATGTGTGCGCATGCACGTGTAGGTTGAGCACTTGAGCGTGAGAGTGTGTGTTGGTCGTGTGGTGTACTGGTGTCTGCATGCATGCGTGTGTTTGTGCGTGTGAGTGTTGCGTGCGTGCGTGGCTGCGTGTGTACGTGTGAGTGTTGCGTGCGTGCGTGGGTGCATGTGTTTGTGTGAGTGTTGCGTGGATGCAGTTCATGTGCATGCGTGCGTGTGTGTATAATCACCATACCAGCTCTTGTGTGTTAAAACAAACGGCTCAGCATACCAATACAAGGCCACCTTGTCCGTTGTGCCCGCGGTCATGACTTCGAACCACCGTCCAAATATTTTTTTGTCATTTGTTTTCATTCTTACTAGCAAGATGCCCGTGCGTTGCTGTTGGGGAACGTAGTAATTTCAAAAATTTATCCTACGCACACGCAAGATCATGGTGATGGCATAGCAACGAGAGGGGAGAGTGTTGTCCACGTACCCTCGTAGACCGTAAGCGGAAGCGTTATGACAACGCGGTTGATGTAGTCGTACGTCTTCACGATCCGACCGATCCAAGTACCGAACGTACGGCACCTCCGAGTTCAGCACACGTTCAGCTCGATGACGATCCCCGGGCTCTGATCCAGCAAAGCTTCGGGGATGAGTTCCGTCAGCACGACGGCGTGGTGACGATGATGATGCTCTACCAGTGCAGGGCTTCGCCTAAACTCCGCGACGATATGACCGAGGTGGAATATGGTGGAGGGGGGCACCGCACACGGCTAAGGAACGATCCGTAGATCAACTTGTGTTGTCGTGCCTAGAGGTGCCCCCCTGCCCCCGTATATAAAGGAGCAAGGGGGGAGGGGGCGGCCGGCCTCGGAGGGGCGCGCCAAGGGGACTCCTACTCCCACCGGGAGTAGGACTCCCTCCTTCCTTGTTGGAGTAGGAGAAGGGGGAAAAGAGGGGGAGAGGAGGAAGGAAAGGGGGGCCGCACCCCTTGTCCAATTCGGACCATAGGGGGGCTGCGCGCCTCCTTCCTTTCGGCCTCTCTCCTCTATTCCCGTATGGCCCAATAAGGCCCATATACTCCCCGGCGAATTCCCGTAACTCTCCGGTACTCCGAAAAATACCCGAATCACTCGTAACCTTTCCGAACTCCGAATATAGTCGTCCAATATATCGATCTTTACGTCTCAACCATTTCGAGACTCCCCGTCATGTCCCCGATCTCATACGGGACTCCGAACTCCTTCGGTACATCAAAACTCATAAACTCATAATATAACTGTCATCAAAACCTTAAGCGTGCGGACCCTACGGGTTCGAGAACTATGTAGACATGCCTAGAACTATTCTTGGTCAATAACCAATAGCGGAACCTGGATGCTCATATTGGCTCCTACATATTCTATGAAGATCTTTATCGGTCAAACCGCATAACAACATACGTTGTTCCCTTTGTTATCGGTATGTTACTTGCCCGAGATTCAATCGTCGGTATCCAATACCTAGTTCAATCTCGTTACCGGCAAGTCTCTTTTCTCGTTACATAATGCATCATCCCGCAACTAACTCATTAGTCACATTGCTTGCAAGGCTTATAGTGATGTGCATTACCGAGAGGGCCTAGAGATACCTCTCCGACAATCGGAGTGACAAAACCTAATCTCGAAATACGCCAACCCAACATGTACCTTTGGAGACACCTGTAGTACTCCTTTATAATCACCCAGTTATGTTGTGACGTTTGGTAGCACCCAAAGTGTTCCTCCGGCAAACGGGAGTTGCATAATCTCATAGTTATAGGAACATGTATAAGTCATGAAGAAAGCAATAGCAACATACTAAACGATCAAGTGCTAGGCTAACGGAATGGGTCATGTCAATCACATCATTCTCCTAATGATGTGATCCCGTTAATCAAATGACAACTCATGTCTATGGCTAGGAAACTTAACCATCTTTGATTCACGAGCTAGTCAAGTAGAGGCATACTAGTGACGTTATGTTTGTCTATGTATTCACACATGTATTATGTTTCCGGTTAATACAATTCTAGCATGAATAATAAACATTTATCATGAAATAAGGAAATAAATAATAACTTTATTATTGCCTCTAGGGCATATTTCCTTCAGTCTCCCACTTGCACTAGAGTCAATAATCTAGTTCACATGGCTATATGATTTAACACCAATATTCACATCTGCATGTGATTAATACCCATAGTTCACATCATCATGTGATCAACACCCAAAGGGTTTACTAGAGTCAATAATCTAGTTCACATTGCTATGTGATTAACACCCAAAAGAGTACTAAGGTATGATCATGTTTTGCTCGTGAGAGAAGCATAGTCAACGGGTCTGTCATATTCAGAGTCGTATGTATTTTGTGAAATATTCTATGTCCACAATGCTCTGCACGGAGCTACTCTAGCTAATTGCTCCCACTTTCAATATGTATCCAGATTGAGACTTAGAGTCATCTGGATTGGTGTAAAAGCTTGCATCGTTGTAAGTTCCATAATCAAGAAACATCTCCTTAGTCCTCACTAAGGATATTCTTGACCCATGTCCAGTGATCTACTTGTTAGATCAAAATTGTATTCCTTTGCCAAACACAGAGCAAGGTATACAATAGGTCTGGTTCACAGCATAGCATACTTTATAGAACCTATGACTGAGGCATAGGGAATGACTTTTCATTCTCTTTCTATTTTCTGCAATGGTCGGGTCTTGAGTCTTACTCAACTTCACACCTTGTACCACAGGCAAGAACTCCTTCTTTGGTTGTTCCATTTTGAACTATTTCAAAAATTTATCAAGGTATGTACTCATTGAAAAATCTTATCAAGCGTCTTGATCTATCTATATAGATCTTGATGCTCAATGTGTAAGCAGCTTCACTGAGGTCTTGCTTTGAAAAACTCTTATTCAAGTATCCTTTCATGCTATCCAGAATTTCCATATCATTTCCAATTAACAATATGTCATCCACATATAATATTAGAAATGCTACAGAGCTCCCACTCACTTTCTTGCAAATACAGGCTTCTTCAAAAGTCTGTATAAAACCATATGCTTTGATCAACTCATCAAAGCATATATTCCAACTCCGAGATGCTTGCACCAGTCCATAGATGGATTGCTGGAGCTTGCACAATTTGTTAGCACCTTTAGGATTGACAAAACCTTCTGGTTGCATCATATACAACTCTTCTTTAAGAAAACCATTAAGGAATGCAGTTTTGTTTATCCATTTGCCAGCTTTCATAAAATGCGGCAATTGCTAACATGATTCAGACAGACTTAAGCATAGATACGAGTGAAAAACTCTCATCGTAGTCAACACCTTGAACTTGTTGAAAACCTTTTGCGACAATTCTAGCTTTGTAGATAGTAACACTATCAGCGTCCGTCTTCCTCTTGAAGATCCATTTAATCTCAATGTCTCGCCGATCATTAGGCAAGTCAATCAAAGTCCATACTTTGTTTTCATACATGGATCTTATCTCAGATCTCATGGCCTCAAGCCATTTTGCGGAATCTGGGCTCACCATCGCTTCTTCATAGTTCGTAGGTTCGTCATGGTCTAGTAACATAACTTCCAGAACAGGATTACCGTACCACTCTGGTGCGGATCTTACTCTATAAGACCTACGAGGTTCTGTAGTAACTTAATCTGAAGTTTCATGATCATCATCATTAACTTCCTCACTAATTGGTGTAGTAGTCACAGGAACAGATTTCTGTGATGAACTACTTTCAAATGAGGGAGCAGGTACAGTTACCTCATCAAGTTCTACTTTCCTCCCACTCACTTCTTTCAAGAGAAACTCCTTCTCTAGAAAGGATCCATTCTTAGCAACGAATGTTTTGCCTTTGGATTTGTGATAGAAGGAGTACCCAACAGTTTCCTTTGGGTATTCTATGAAGACGCACTTCTTCGATTTGGGTTCGAGCTTATCAGGTTGAAAACCTTTTTCATATAAGCATCGCAACTCCAAACTTTAAGAAACGACAGCTTAGGTTTAATTCTAAACCATAGTTCATACTATGTCGTCTCAAAGGATTTAGATGGTGCCCTTTTAACGTGAATGCAGCTGTCTCTAATGCATAACCCCAAAATGATAATGGTAAATCTGTAAGAGACATCATAGATCGCACCATATCCAATAAAGTGCGGTTACGACATTCGGACACACCATAACGTTGTGGTGTTCCAGGTGGCGTGAGCTGTGAAACTATTCCACATTGTTTTAATTGAACACCAAACTCGTAACTCAAATATTTGTCTCCGCGATCAAATTGCAGAAACTTTATTATTATTTTTGTTACGATGATTCTCCACTTCACTCTGAAATTCTTTGAACTTTTCAAATGTTTCAGACTTGTGCTTCATTAAGTAGATATACTCATATCTGCTCAAATCATCTTCTGAAGGTCAGAAAATAACGATACCCGCCACGAGCATCAACACTCATTGGACCGCATACATCGGTATGTATTATTTCCAATAAGTCAGTAGCTCGTTCCATTGTTCCGAAGAACGGAGTTTTAGTCATCTTGCCCAAAAGGCACGGTTCGCAAGCATCAAATGATTCATAACCAAGTGATTCCGAAAATCCATATTTATGGAGTTTCTTCATGCGCTTTACACCGATATGACCCAAACGGCAGTGCCACAAATAAGTTGCACTATCATTATTAACTTTGCATATTTTGGCATCAATATTATGAATATGTGTATCACTACGATCGAGATCCAACAAACTATTTTCATTGGGTGTTTGACCATTGAAGGTTTTATTCATGTAAACAGAACAACAATTATTCTCTGATTTTAAATGAATAACCGTATTGCAATAAACATGATCAAATCATATTCATGCTCAACGCAAACGCCAAATAACATTTATTTAGGTTCTACACAAATCTCGAAAGTGTAGGGAGAGTGTGATGATGATCATATCAATCTTGGAACTATTTCCAACACACATCGTCACTTCACCCTCAACTAGTCTCTGTTTATTCCGTAACTCCTGTTTCGAGTTACTAATCTTAGTAACCGAACAAGTACCAAATACTCAGGGGCTACTATAAACACTAGTAAGGCACACATCAATAACATGTATATCAAATATACCCTTGTTCACTTTGCCATCCTTCTTATCCACCAAATATTTGGAGTAGTTCCACTTCCGGTGACCATTTCCTTTGAAGTAGAAGCACTCTGTTTCAGGCTTAGGTCCAGCTTTGGGCTTCTTCACGGGAGTGAAAACTTGTTTGCCATTCTACTTGAAGTTTCCCTTTCTTTCCCTTTGCCCTTTTCTTGAAACTAGTGGTCTTGTCAATCATCAACACTTGATGCTCTTTCTTGATTTCTACCTTCGTTGATTTCAACATCACGAAGAGCTCGGGAATTGTTTTCGTCATCCCTTGCATACTATAGTTCATCACAAAGTTTTAGTAACTTAGTGATGGTGACTAGAGAATTCTATCAATCACTATCTTATCTGGAAGATTAACTCCCACTTGATTCAAGTGATTGAAGTACCCAGACAATCTGAGCACATGCTTACTAGTTGAGCGATTCTCCTCCATCTTTTAGCTATAGAACTTGTTGGAGACTTCATATCTCTCAACTCGGGTATTTGCTTGAAATATTAACTTCAATTCCTGGAACATCTCATATGGTCCATGACGTTCAAAACATCTTTGAAGTCCCGATTCTAAGCCGTTAAGCATGGTGCACTAAACTATCAAGTAGTCATCATATTGAGCTAGACAAACGTTCATAACGTCTGCGTCTGCTCCTGTAATAGGTCTGTCACCTAGCGATGCATTAAGGACATAATTCTTCTGTGCAGCAATGAGGATAAACCTCAGATCACGGATCCAATCCGCATCATTGCTACTAACATCTTTCAACACAATTTTCTCTAGGAACATATCAAAATAAACATATGAAAGCAACAACGCAAGCTATTGATCTACGACATAATTTGCAAAATACTACCAGGACTAAGTTCATGATAAATTTAAGTTCAATTAATCATATTACTTAAGAACTCCCACTTAGATAGACATCCCTCTAATCCTCTAAGTGATTACGTGATCCATATCAACTAAACCATGTCCGATCATCACGTGAGATGGAGTAGTTTCAATGGTGAACATCATTATGTTGATCATATCTACTATATGATTCATGCTTGACCTTTCGGTCTCCGTGTTCCGAGGCCATATCTGTATATGCTAGGCTCGTCAAGTTTAACCCGAGTATTCCGCGTGTGCAACTGTTTTGCACCCGTTGTATTTGAACGTAGAGCCTATCACACCCGATCATCACGTGGTGTCTCAGCACGAAGAACTTTCACAACGGTGCATACTCAGGGAGAACACTTCTTGATAATTAGTGAGAGATCATCTTAAAATGCTACCGCCAAACAAAACAGAATAAGATGTATAACAGATAAACATCATATGCAATCAAAATATGTGACATGATATGGCCATGATCATCTTGCGCCTTTGATCTCCATCTCCAAAGTACTGTCATGATCTCTATCGTTACCGGCACGACACCATGATCTTCATCATCTTGATCTATATCAATGTGTCGTTACATGGTTGTCTCGCCAACTATTGCTCTTGCAACTATTGCTATCGCGTAGCGATAAAGTAAAGCAATTATTTGGCACTTGCATCTTATGCAACAAAGAGACAACCATAGGGCTTCTGCCAGTTGCCGATAACTTCAACAAAACATGATCATCTCATACAACAACTTATATCTCATCACATCTTGACCATATCACATCACAACATGCCCTGCAAAAACAAGTTAGACGTCCTCTACTTTGTTGTTGCAAATTTTACGTGACTGCTACGGGCTTAGCAAGAACCGTTCTTACCTACACATCAAAACCACAACGATAGTTCGTCAAGTTAGTGCTATTTTAACCTTCGCAAGGACCGGGCGTAGCCACACTCGATTCAGCTAAAGTGAGAGCGACAGACACCCACTAGCCACCTTTAAGCACAAGTGCTCGTAACGGTGAAACCAGTCTCGCGTAAGCGTACGCGTAATGTCGGTCCGGGCCGCTTCATCTCACAATACCGCCGAATCAAAGTATGACATGCTGGTAAGCAGTATGACTTGTATCGCCCAAAACTCACTTGTGTTCTACTCGTGCATATAACATCAACGCATAAAACCAGGCTCGGATGCCACTGTTGGGGAATGTAGTAATTTCAAAAATTTATCCTACGCACACGCAAGATCATGGTGATGGCATAGCAACGAGAGGGGAGAGTGTTGTCCACGTACCCTCGTAGACCGTAAGCGGAAGCGTTATGACAACGCAGTTGATGTAGTCGTACGTCTTCACGATCCGACCGATCCAAGTACCGAACGTACGGCACCTCCGAGTTCAGCACACGTTCAGCTCGATGACGATCCCCAGGCTCCGATCCAGCAAAGCTTCGGGGATGAGTTTCGTCAGCACGACGGCGTGGTGACGATGATGATGCTCTACCGGCGTAGGGCTTCGCCTAAACTCCGCGATGATATGACCGAGGTGGAATATGGTGGAGGGGGGCACCGCACACGGCTAAGGAACGATCCGTAGATCAACTTGTGTTGTCGTGCCTAGAGGTGACCCCCTGCCCCCGTATATAAAGGAGCAAGGGGGGAGGGGGCGGCCGGCCTAGGAGGGGCGCGCCAAGGGGAGTCCTACTCCCACCGGGAGTAGGACTCCCTCCTTCCTTGTTGGAGTACGAGAAGGGGGAAAAGAGGGGGAGAGGAGGAAGGAAAGGGGGGCCGCACCCCTTGTCCAATTCGGACCAGAGGGGGGCTGCACGCCTCCTTCCTTTCGGCCTCTCTCCTCTATTCCCGTATGGCCCAATAAGGCCCGTATACTCCCCGGCGAATTCCCGTAACTCTCCGGTACTCCGAAAAATACCCGAATCACTCGGAACCTTTTCGAACTCCGAATATAGTCGTCCAATATATCGATCTTTACGTCTCGACCATTTTGAGACTCCTCGTCATGTCCCCGATCTCATCCGGGACTCCGAACTCCTTCGGTACATCAAAACTCATAAACTCATAATATAACTGTCATCAAAACCTTAAGCGTGTGGACCCTACGGGTTCGAGAACTATGTAGACATGACCTAGAACTATTCTTGGTCAATAACCAATAGCGGAACCTGGATGCTCATATTGGCTCCTACATATTCTACGAAGATCTTTATCGGTCAAACCGCATAACAACATACGTTGTTCCCTTTGTCATCGGTATGTTACTTGCCCGAGATTCGATCGTCGGTATCCAATACCTAGTTCAATCTCGTTACCGGCAAGTCTCTTTTCTCGTTACATAATGCATCATCCCGCAACTAATTCATTAGTCACATTGCTTGCAAGGCTTATAGTGATGTGCATTACCGAGAGGGCCCAGAGATACCTCTCCGACAATCGGAGTGACAAAACCTAATCTCGGAATACGCCAACCCAACATGTACCTTTGGAGACACCTGTAGTACTCCTTTATAATCACCCAGTTACGTTGTGACGTTTGGTAGTACCCAAAGTGTTCCTCCGGCAAACGGGAGTTGCATAATCTCATAGTTATAGGAACATGTATAAGTCATGAAGAAAGCAATAGCAACATACTAAACGATCAAGTGCTAGGCTAACGGAATGGGTCATGTCAATCACATCATTCTCCTAATGATGTGATCCTGTTAATCAAATGACAACTCATGTCTATGGCTAGGAAACTTAACCATCTTTGATTCACGAGCTAGTCAAGTAGAGGCATACTAGTGACGTTATGTTTGTCTATGTATTCACACATGTATTATGTTTCCGGTTAATACAATTCTAGCATGAATGATAAACATTTATCATGAAATAAGGAAATAAATAATAACTTTATTATTGCCTCTAGGGCATATTTCCTTCAGTTGCACGTAACATCAAGATGCATTTGTATGACTTGTTTATCTTGTGAGAGAAAAGGATGAACGAGGGAAGGCCTTATTTGCAAATGTGGAGAGGTGTGTGGGTACCTTTTTGCAAAATTGCCATAGTTTCTTTCCTATCCGTCAGATATAAATCGGACGGCCTATATTGCAGGATGGCAGGCACACCATCATCACCAACTCTGTTTTTTAAGAGTGTATTTTATGTATTTTATAAGAGCGTAGATGTAGAGTAGATACAAGTCGAGAGGTGGGCACGATGGTAGTGAGATAATGTGATGCAACACTAGAGGTGCCACGTGGAGCGTTTAACTGGTCAACTAGTCATGTCATGAGCAAATACAGAGTTGTACGGTGAGCCCGTGACTGTATAATAACCACTAAACGTAAATGGTGACCGCAATGAGTGGATTTTGAAGTCCAATGTACGTATCGTGCTTTCGCTTCAAATCCAATGATCATCATTGCATATATCGCGAGAGAAAGATGAAACATGCGTGAATTTTCTGGGGGCTTACTTTTAGAGGACCTGGATATAGTTTTGTGTGCATACGTGAAAGGGGCGTACAGGGGGGTATGCGATGGAGAGAGAGATGCTCTTCGTTTGTCTTTATTATGACTAACTTTGTATATAGTATAAAATTATACAAATTCACAGTGCAGAATAAATATCATTGTGGGCACCATGCAATGCAAATTAGCGTTCATACTCCTCCATATAAATTTGTAATGTTGTATATATGTAGAAACTCTAAAATAATTTTTTGGCCACACTTTATTCAAAAGGAATGTTGTATGCGAAATAAACGTGAAGAGAGGACTTTTTAGATCAATGGGGTACGTGATGTAACATGTGTGAATGTGTAGTTGATGCATTTGGCGGGGCCTAGAGAGGTATGTGTGTGTATTACATATTCGAGAGAGGCATGGATAGAGGG
>NC_057798.1:631363226-631370313 GCF_018294505.1 Triticum aestivum
CTAGAGAGAGAGAGATGAATATGACGTCATGACAAGAGGTTCCATTCCCTTGAGTGTGTATACACAAGGGGGGAGGGAATAGAGGCACCGGGAGAAATTTTCTGTGTGTGTGGTGTTTGTGTTGGTATGTGTGGGTGTGAGAAGATAATGAGACGTGGGGGCAGAGGGTGTGTCACCGCGTGAGGTCCGGTGGGTCGAGGTGAGGCCCTTTGTTCGGTTCCGTCCTGCGCCACATTGGTCGGCCCGTGACGCATTTAGGAAGACCCATGGATGACTAGTCGTACAAGACAAAGATAGCAGAATTGTGAAGGACTCTGTGTCCACTGACAAAGTCGGCTAGGATTTGTAACCCTAGGTTCTCGGACTAAGGTAACCCCTTTATCTCTGATATTACTATTCATCCAACCTAACTTTAAGGGGCATCCTACAGAATGCTCTGCTAGAATCATACTCATCGATTAGGAAGAGAGGTGTGAGACAATGCGTGAGAGACAGGCGTAAAGATAATGTGCATACATGAGACGCGTAGGTAGGTCCATGTATATAGAAAGGGTCGATGAGGATTGTGCGTGTGTATGTTTGCGAGAGGAAGAGTGCTTGTGATAAAGGTTAGTGAAAACAGTTGTAAATGGTTACGAGAGGGAGGGAGGGTTATATCTAGAGCATGTGTGCGAGAAAGACACCTCGGGAGAGAGTGTGTGAGCATGTGTGAGAGACCACCGATGGAGAGTGAAACTACACGTAAAAGACTGCTCTACACATTGATTAAAGATATAAATTGTATCCAAATATTAGGATGGAATCATGATATTTGCAATTCGTGTAAGGACCGGTCATTGATCCATCACACATCTAGATTCTATCGAATTTAAGCATGTCTATGTTATTATTCGACACAATTGGTCCACATAGTTAGTATTTTGAACTCCAGACAATGCATCGCTTTAGCAATCGAATATAAACGTGAGTATAGTTCATGTTGTGTGTGTAAAGCACATTATACATACGAAAGTTACACAATGGACATTATAAATAGCTACCTATGAACTAGCATACATTTGAATTCAACTTAAGGTGGTTTTAAAAAATCGAATTCAACATGAAGTCCATTCAATTATTTGAATTTGATATCATGGCATTTGTAAACCATACCTAAATTATGGGGGCACCAATCTTTGCTCTGATTTTGTACATAATAGCATATGTAGTCGTGTACAAAATAGATTCAAATTTAGCTCCTCCATTCCAAAATAATTGTAGTTACAGGATTTTTAAGTGTCAAAATTTCAAAAAGAAGCGGATAATTTAATGAGGTTTTCAAACATACGAGGTCAAATATAATGTTGTCTATTTAGGTCAATCCTCATAGTTCAAGAGTACTCTAAACGTGAATGCTTCTGTTTCAAAATTTCGAACGAAGCGCCAAAAGAGCCTCTACTTGCCCGAAACCGCGTGAGACCAATGTTTGGTAGTACAAGGAAATTACTTTTCTAATAACTCCGACCCGTGAAACCTACCGGCCCGACGTCCAAAGGTCTAAACTGAGGTAGGTTTGTAGCTTCATCTAGACGCCACGCAACTTCCTCCGAAAAACATTCATACACAATGGCCGCCTAAGCACACATGCGCGCGGCCGAAATCGCTCCCCCCCCCCACTATTTGGGACACTCGGGATTACCATCCTACCCCTGACCCGCAGTAGGTCCGAAATTTAAGAGGGGGGCAAAGTTTGTACTTTCCCCAAATTTCAAACAAGCGCGTCCCATCTTCTGTTCAAAAAATCCAAAAACAAGCGTGTCCCAGACTGAAACATGGTCCCCCCCACCCGTCTGATTACCCATTCATACTCCGTGGGCGCCAAAACTACCTCTCCACCAGCCGCGAAACCCCGGCGTCCTCCGTCCGCCACCCCATCCCACCCATCAACCGCTGCCCTCCTCCATCACACCGGAGCCGATACCCCGACGTCGACGTCCACCGCAACCTCAACCGCAATGCCCTCCACGGCTAGTAGTTGAAGTCGAGGCCGAGCAGTCCGTACCCAAGCCAGTTCAACCACGCCGTCCTGCGCCTCACCGCTGCCGCTCCAACTTTGCCACCGTCCACCGCATCGAAGCTGTTCCTGCTACGCCGTCCTTCGCCGCCTCGGATCTGCTTCCCCTCCGCCGATATACGGCCACGGCAACACAGTCAACAATTTGGCCATGGGTTTGTCCAAGGAACAACGGCTCTCCAAAACATCGGTTCCCCCGGGAAAAACAAGAAGATCGCTGCGACATATCGACACCACACTGGCAACCGATGCGGGTACTCCTCTTCCCTTATTCATGCAAATCTTACGTGTCTGCTTGCACGGTATTCATCCCACAGAAGACACTAGTTGACCGCTTCTTCTTCATACTAGATGTTCCTAGTAACTCGCGATGCACAAGGTTTCTCCTCGTATACTATTTCACCTTAGCTAGAGGTCCGCCGCCCCCCTGAATTTCAATTGCTGGCTAGTTGATTCCCAATTAACGGAAGCATTCCCCAGCGTAACAAGAGCTAGTACGCCTATTACGCCGGGGAAGCAGCGCCTTGGTGTTTATCTTAGGGGCGTGTGCGGCCTAGATCTACTGGCGCCCGATCTAGAGACTGGAGGTCGGCCGGGATTAAAGGGATGTCCTGGGGGCGCTGCCAAGCATGGCGGTGGTGTGAGGTCGAGGGGAGGACGGGGTGGCGGAGGCAGGGGTCTAGGCCGGTGGTCGCTGGCAGTTCGAGAAAGATCGTCAACAGTGACTGGCGGGAGGTAGACGAAGGCCATCTGCCCGTTCCTTATAGATCGGACGATTCATTAAAAAAATCGACTAACCTATTTATTTTCAGTCGGCTGTTATCTTAGATATGACCACATGTGGTGGTGTGCTGGAGGAGTACCTGCATTTCCTGTGCTCATATATTACAAAATCATACAGAGTAGAATCTAATTTTGTTTGCCATGCAATGTTGTAGAGCTATCATATGCCTCCTGTCATTTATTTTTCAGCCACCTGCTATCTGCTACTTTTACAGTGCACTAGTTCTGCACACACTTCACCCATACTCTCACTATTGTGTTTTTATGCAAGGGTATTTTGGAGTCTGCCGAAAGAGAAGGAACAAAGAAAAGAGAGAAGTCGCACCAGCTTTCTTTGCGGGTATGCACGACACGTTACAGCGCTATAAGGGGTGCAGTGTCAGTAGATGGAGACGGTAAACGTAGCTCTGGAGTTGATGACCTCGCTCACAATGAACCACCATCCCAGGTGCTTGCTTTAACTTCACGGTGTCATATGTGGTTGCATGTTCCATATGGTGTCTAGCTTGTATTCGAAAGGCCGAAGACGGTCTGATAAGGAAAGATATTTTTTTACATGAACCACCATCTTGTGAGACAAATAGCTAGTCAGGGCATTGGCCGAGCCAGTGACAAGCCCATCAAAGATAGGCACCACCTGGAAGCCAACTAAAAAGCTGCGATGGTGGCGAAGCAGCCCGCTTCCCACCAGGCTCTCAGGTCCTAGATGATCATGCTCACCACTCCAGCCGGATGTCTAGCTTGTATTGCTTCCAATTTGGTTAAATTGCATCTGCTTAGCTTACACATTATACCTTTGAATATGACATGCCTTTCTATTTTTGGTACATACTAGTAGATATGTGTATTAACCATGTTCTTACATCAAACTAATGTTCTTGTGTATCCCTCATTAATTACTTATGACGAGGCAGGCAGGCAAGGGGACTACTCATTTAAAGAATGCAGTGTCAGCCTCCCGACATGATTCTCAAGAAACAGAAGTGCTAGATGAAGATAGTGAACGTAGCTTTGTAGTTGATTACAGCATTTCCCCTACACTAGCACGTAGGTGCTTGCTCTAACTTGGCAGCGTGATATGTGGTTGCATGTTGCATATGGTGTCTAGATTGTAATTCTTTCAATCTGGTTAAACTGCATGTGCTAGTCTGCTTAGCTTATACATTATACCTGTTAATGTGACATGCCTTCCTGTATTTAGTACATAGTACATCTGTCTATTAAGCATGTCCTTACATAAAACTATTGTTTTTTTGTATCTCGCATCAATCAATATGACGAGACACCTTTAGTATATGCAGTGCGATATTAGTTGCATCTTTCATATGATTTATAGCATGCGCTCCTTCTGATTTGTTGAAATTCCATTTATCATGGGACGCTTTTAACTTGGCAGAGTCATATTGGTTGCATCTTTCATGTGGTGTCTAGCTTGCATTGCTTCTTATTTGCTGGAATGTTTTCTGCTTAGTTTACACAAACAGTTGTGAACATGCCATGTCGTCCTGTTTTTCGTACATATTCCATCCTGGTATCATGTGTTTGCCTTACATCAAAGTAGTAATTGTCAGTATCATGCATGAATGAGTTCTGAAGAGAGAATTTTATTGCTTTTTCTTGTCGGTTTTACTTGACAATTCAAAATCAATAAAGCGGAAGGAAGTTAGCAAGGAAGTGGATAAAGGTGCTCCTTCCGAACGGAGGGCCTCTATAGTTTCTACTCTTCCACACCCCCAAGATGATTTCCAAGACAACACATGCATAGACACTCGACAAAGCTGTGTTTATGATGAGCACGTCTCCCCTAGTGCAGCATCATTGGTGCTCCCTCTAACTTGGCACTGTTATATGTGGTTGCATGTTATGTGTGATGTCTAGCTTGTATTGCTCTAATTTTGCTAAATTCCATCTGCTTACTTTACACATTATACTTGAATAAGACACATGCTCCTGTTTCTAGAACATACAATATATGTCTATCACACCATGTTCTTACATCAAATTACTACTGTTGTGTAACCTGCAATAATCACTTATCATAAGACATGTTTGACTTCGGAGTGTGATATAGGTTACATCTCACAGTCTTTTCTAGCTTGTACTACTAATTTGTTGAAATGGCACTTATGACGAGACAGTTTTAACTTGGTAGAGTGATATTTGTTGCATCTTTCATATGGTGTCTAGCTTTCATTGCTTCTAATTTGCTGAAATGCCTTCTCCTTAGTTTACACATCATAAGCTGTGAATATGCAATGTTGTGAATATGCAATGGCACTAATGACGAGAGACCTCTAACATGGTAGTGTGATGTTGTTTGCATCTTGCATATGATTTATTTCTTGTACTGCTTCACATTTGTTTAAACGCCATTTATGATGAGACACTGTTAACTTGGCAGAGCGATATTTGTAGCATCTTTAATATGGTGTCTACCTTCCATTCCATTGCTTCTAATTTGGTGAAATGTCTTCTTCTTAGTTTACACATCATAGTTCTGGTTATCTCTTCCGTCCTGTTTTTCATACATATTACATCCTCTTATCATGTGGTTGTCTAACATCAAAGTTCAGTTCGTCTGCATCACACATCAATTTGTTCTGAAGAACTAAATTGTTATTCATTTTTCTTGTCGGCTTGACTTAACATGGCACAGAGAAAGAGGAAGAAACACAGAATGGCAGGGAATGAGAAGCGGATGAATCCTGCAAATTCTGCTGGTACTGATGGTGCAATAGAAGGTCAAAGTTCAGCGAAAAATTCTACAAACACGCCATCCCATGCTACACGAACTGCAAAAAAAGCCAAACAGAAACAAATAGCTGCCACCAAACAAGCAAAGATAGCCCTAGTTCTTGCAACTGTAGGACCTTGAGAAGAGGTGTCTAGAGGGGGGTGATTAGACACTAAGTACCAAAGTTGCAGTTTTTAACTTCTTTAAGTTTAAGTGGAGTTTAGGCACAAGTTTAACATTCACAACATATAGCAAGCAAGCATGCAAAGAGTATATGAGCAGCGGAAAGTAAAGCATGCAACTTGCAAGAATATAAAGGGAAGGGTTTTGGAGGATTCAAACGCAATTGAAGACACAGATGTTTTTGGCATGGTTCTGATAGGTGGTGCTATCGTACAAACACGTTGATGGAGACTTCAACCCACGAAGGGTAACGGTTGCGCGAGTCCACGGAGGGCTCCACCCACGAAGGGTCCACGAAGAAGCAACCTTGTCTATCCCACCATGGCCGTCGCCCACGAAGGGCTTGCCTCACTAGAGGTAGATCTTCACGAAGTAGGCGATCTCCTTGCCCTTACAAACTCCTTGGTTAAACTCCACAATCTTGTCGGAGGCTCCCAAGTGACACCTAGCCAATCTAGGAGACACCACTCTCCAAGAAGTAACAAATGGTGTGTTGATGATGAACTCCTTGCTCTTGTGCTTCAAATGATAGTCTCCCCAACACTCAACTCTCTCTCATAGGATTTGGATCTGGTGGAAAGAAGATTTGAGTGGAAAGCAACTTGGGGAAGGCTAGAGATCAAGATTCATGTGGTAGGAATGGAATATCTTGGCCTCAACACATGAGTAGGTAGTTCTCTCTCAGAAATAGGATGTTGGAAGTGTAGGTTCGTTCTGATGGCTCTCTCCATGAATGAAGAGAAGGTGGAGGGGTATATATACACTACTAGGGAAAACGCTATACATAGAGGTATAGCAGTAGCGTTGGTCAAAACTCGGCGCTAGCGCTACTTAGTAGTATCACTTGTTGCAGAACCGCGCTACAACCATTATTTTAGCAGTAGCGCTTCTTCACAGAAAAGCGCTACTACTAAAATTCCCTCACTAGTGTCGGTAGGCTAGGAATAGTAGCAGCGGTTCTCCCAGAAGCACGCTACTGCTAAAAACATTGTAGCAGCGCGTTTCTGTTGTAGAGCACTACTGCTATGTAAAAGAAAATAAATAGAAAAATAAGTAGAAAAGTAAATGAAAATGAAAGAAATAGAAAAAGGAGAAATGAAAAAAAGAAAATGTAAAGAAAACAAAAGAAAAAAAAAGAAAATAGAAAGGGTTAGCTGTAGCGCATTTATCTAGAACACGCTATAGCTATCTTAGCTATAGCGTGTTTCGGCAAAACGCGCTATTGCTAGTTTGACTGAAATCACGGCAGCCCGGCCGGGCTCAAAATTTCGCTAAGTCCTTCCCCCCCCCCTCTCTACTCCCCCCTGTCCCCCAACTGCTCCATCACCGCCATT